>NW_027397068.1:56781842-57084006 GCF_003265705.2 Callorhinus ursinus | reverse complement strand
AAAAAAAAAAAAAAAAAAACCCTCACGAGCCCTTTTATCTGGTGGAGTTTGGGGGCACACCATTACGATTCTCAGAATTCTTTTCAACCAAGTGTCTTGTCTATGAGTCTCTGCCTTAAATTTTTCAGAGGTCCTAACGAAGGTGTTACGGCTCCACCTTGGATCAGGAATTTATCCTAAGCCACATTTTACTAACACCCCCTTAGATTTTATTTTTGCCTGTAAAACTTGAATTTCCTGCATTATGTCTAAGCTTAGACTGATTTAATACCCGGCGGCGGGGCAGGTAGCCGGCCTGCAGAGAGCCCGCTGACCGGGCTTTGAGGCCCGGGCGGGGCCACCGGCTCTGGCGCCACTTCCGCCTGCTGGACCCCCACCCATTGCGCCGCGGCGCTGGTGGTCGATGCCGACCTCCAGAGGCGGTGCGCGGTGCGTCGCAGGTTCTCCCTGACTGTGCTGAGTCCAGGCTGCGGACGAAGGAGGTGGAGAAGACCATGGAGGGGATGCCCCTCAGGCTGAAAGAGTTTTGAAGCGTGACTGACATGATCAGGAGTGACACTCAGCAGATATTGGAGACCTAAGTGGGCTTTCCTTCCTCCGGGTGGTTGGGCACATCCCTCCTTTCTGGAAATTCTCCTGCTTCAGGCCTGACGGGACCATGAGACTTTCCCGCAGGTCCTGCGGAGGTGGTCTGGTCTCATGGGGCTCCACCCCTTCGCAGTCCGCTCCTGCGGCACCCTGACAGACGTGCTGCCCACATTGCACTGGACCGAGGACTACCTACTTGACTGTGGACGCAGGGGAGGCGCCGCTCCAAGCCCCCAGCCGGCAGCTGGCATTGGCGAGCTTCCTGGGCTTCCCATCCAGGACGTCGGAAAGTAAAACTGCCCGGAGCACGTAGGGTTCTTTCTTTTCTTTATTGCTGATTGGTTTTCTGAATTGCCTCCCTTGCTTCAAGGGAGGGCACGGGGTTTGAAGAAGCACTTGGAACCCGCGTGCGGCAGTGCCTCCGAGATGAGCTGGAGAAGGCATTTTCTCCCAGCATTTGGCCTTCCTGGTGTTCGAGATGGTGAAGGAGAGGGAGTCAGGTGTGAGGCGCCATGGCTGATGGACGGTGGGGACTAAGATGTCTCTTTCTGAGAGGCTCTGCAAGGGACTCCGAGGAACTCACTTGGTGCCACCAGGCTGCATGGCTCCAGGTCCACCAGTGTTGGTTGGTTTGTCTGTGAACCTCAGTGCCCAGTGGCTGTGAGTCATCTCAATGAAGGTGTCATGGAAAACAACACCAAAACAAACAAAAAACCGAAACCCAAACAACTCACCTTACAAGAGGTGGCACAAGGAGAGGACATCCTAACAGCAAACATTTCATGAGGTTCAGACGGAAGCTGAACAGTTTGTGATTTATCCTCGGATTTCATGCAATGCAGCCACTGAAATCTTTTGGCCAGATTCAAGGTAAGAGAAAATTGAGATACGAAGAATTCGTTGCTACTTTAATTTACCCGTTTCCAAAGAATACGAATAGATTACTAATTATTGATTAGATTAGAAATGATTATAAATCTCTTACATGTAAAAATATGTTTTGATTAGCTTATAGAAAATAACAAGGTGCACATATAACTTTAAAATAAGAGAATTAAAGAATTTTGAGGAGAGAAAACAAAACTTCTCTTGCTTTAAGTATTCTGGACCTTTATGAAAGCTTCACACATTTGCTGAGGCAGTAACTCAACAAAAGACAGTTTAGTTGTGAATTATCTCAATGACCCTTGGTTGTTAAATCCTAAAATAAAGAGTAAGGGAATGTGAAGTAAACTTAGGCTAATAAATGGCAGGTGGAAATGTAAACAATAATTCTCTATACAATGCAATAATTACAATTATTTTAGACTTAGATATAGTATATATATCCTAATATATGTGAATCCTTGAAAAACTTAAATGAGTTCATTTTAAGAAATCAGGTGTGTTGTGATTGGGTAAACTTGTGAAAAATATTGCAAGCATAATTGTGTAATCTACAAAAGACGTATTTATTTTCTTATGGGAAGATGATTAATATTTTTTAAATTTCCCAAGTTTGTTTTTTGGTCAGGTTTTTTTGGTGGTGGTGTTTGCGTTTTCACAAATGGTTTAAAGGCATGAAAGTGTAAAAAGTATGTATGTAGGTAAATGATAGTAATTGATGTCTTCTAAAACAGTATGCTCTTATGGACTTCAGGTATTGTTGAACATTATCTCAACTTAGTTTTTCCACTTAAAATATCTAAGCAGAATATTATTGAAGAACTCATAATATCAGTAGTAATTTGTATTTTTGTGTGTGATAAAAACCAGATTAAATTAGATTAAATTAAATACCTAGAAGAGTACATAGAAAATCTAGGTGGCTTTGGGTTTGACAATGAGTCATGAATCAGAAATATAAAAATGGTAAAATACGGCTAAATAGACTTTATTCAAGAATGGTAAAATTTAGGGCGCCTGGGTGGCTCAGTCGTTAAGCGTCTGCCTTCGGCTCAGGTCATGATCCCAGGGTCCTGGGATCGAGTCCCACATCGGGCTCCCTGCTCAGCAGGAAGCCTGCTTCTCCCTCTCCCACTCCCCCTGCTTGTATTCCTGCTCTCGCTGTCTCTCTCTGTCCAATAAATAAATAAAATCTTAAAAAAAAAAAAAAAAGAATGGTAAAATTTGTGCTCTGCTAAAGATGCTGTTAAGGGAATCAAAAGACAAATGAGGCTAGAAGAAAATATTTATAAACCACATATCTGATAAAGGATTTGTAGCCAAAGTAAAAAGAGAACTCTTAAAACTCAACAGTTAAAGAAATAAAAAAACAATTGAGAATGGAAAAATATCTGAACAGATATCCCACTAAAGAAGATATACAGAGATGGCAAATACACATGTGAAAAGATGTTCAACACTTTTTGTCACTCAGGAATTGCGAATTAAAACAATGAGAAATTACTTATTACAAACTTTTTACAATGACTAAAATCCTCCCCCTACACCCCTCCCAAACAATACGAAGTGCTGGCAAGAGGAATTTAGGAGCTTCAATTAGTAATGAATTTTAAACAGATACTGGGGTGGAGTACTAAATTATTAAAAATTAAGAAGAGTTGTTTATAAAGCTTTCTCAGCTCTAAATTCCTATTTCTCATGACAAGGATGTCTCTTTGCCTCCTGATACAAGGGGGTACTTTTCACATGGGAGATTTATTTCCTGCTTTCAGGGGAACAGAGGAGGTTGTTAGTGTCCACCTTGTACAGGCTGTCTCTTAAGTAATTTCTATTTAAAATAGTATGCCAAAGTGGCATATTTTGGGGCAGCCTGCCCCTGGCCCTACAGTGGTCTCCTGGATGGAATTGTAGAGCTGCTAAGAGGACATTAGATGAAAACTAAGAAATCTGAATAAATTACAGACTTTAGTTAATAATAATATATCAGTGTTGTTTCATTAATTATAACACATATACTATACCAATATAAGATGCTACTAATAGGGGAGACGGGGTGTGGAGTGTTTGAGTATCCTCTGTACTGTCTTAATTTCTCTCTAAATCTAAAACTTTTCTCAAAATTAAAGTATTTTTAAAAATCTTATAAAAAATAACATGTATGGTTATGGAAGGAATGCCTTACTGGAGGATGAACATGGTGATTTGCTGAGGTGTTGGGGAATGACAGTTCTCTGTTTACCTGCACAGTTTTATAGTTTTTCTGTAGTTTTCTGTATAGTTTTTATGGGAACAAAAATTGGTTATACTGGTTAACTGTAGTAGATATAATCATTTCCAAATATGAGAAGGTATACAGTTTGTTGTAAAAACTTGTAGGAAATTTGTTTGCAAGTAACAAGTTTATAAAAAATAAAGTCTATTAGATGTTGATAAAGTTAGGTAGTTGGGTCAAATTTTATAGAATAATCCATAGTACAGAAAATGGCTTGTGACCCCTTTAATGCAAAATGTTACATGGATTGTATGCAAAGAAAAAAATAAGATTATTTTCTTTCTGTTAAAATGACCTATTTTTTGATTATATATACTGTTCATTACATGGAAATGCAAAAAATGATATTCCATGATCAGATAGATGAGGTTCCTTAAGTCACTTGAAAGCCTGTTTTTATGTATCTCTTTTTTGGATTCTTTTCAGTCATTAATAGAAGTTTTCATAAAAGCTAAAGCTCCTAATATATAGTTATTATTACTTGTTTTGTTCACTTTAAATATCATCACTCTAAACCAAAACTGAAACAATTTCTTATTTTTAGATGTGTAAGACTATGACTTGTCTTGTATCTTATAAGTCTTTTTGACTTAAATTCAAATTTAAGAACTCAAATTCAGGAAAAGAAAACTTAGATTTCTTCACCCATACTGCCTTTGAGATTTCACTGGTAGCTAATTGACTGCCACCAACATTTTCTTCCTCTTACTTTATAAAAGAAAAAGAGATGCAAAAAATGTATGTATACCTGGCCTTTTCTCTATTTTTAATTAACTTAAAATATACAAAGAGCTGTACTAGTTATAAAGCCTTCACTCTGGAAAGTGTTGACAAATCAAAAGGAGAAACTCAAACAGGGTCCCTAGGTTAAGTAAATACCAGCGGTATGTTAAAAATATTTCAGCAGTTGTGTTCTTTCTAGGATGGATAAAAGCACAATCGTGTTCATGTAGAATGACTGTCAATAACTGTCATGAAATTGATTTATAAATTTATTTTGTAATTGCTTGTCCATTCCTGACAAGCACAACAGACATGTTATGAGATGAATTAGGAGATTTGTCAGTGTCTCACTGTTAATACTTTCTTACTCTCAGGGTTTTTATTGCCTTAATCTTTAAAAGCTGATCATTATCTCAATAGAGGATTCTAGTTTTCTTTCTGAAATTTTAGCATATTATTAATAAATTAAACAGAATCTTACAGTTTCATGTTGACAGATGGTTTCTGTTCTTCTCTTATACTTGTCTATAGGCTCCTGAGTAAGTAACTTGGAAGAAATTTCAAAAAATAATAGTCTCAATAAAGGGTGCTTGCCACTGGGTATTTTTATCTGGTATTTCAGGCAGTAGACACATTGGCTGGTTTTTAAGTTTGAGCTGACGTTGTCACTATAAAGAAATTCTTTTCATTATGTGGAACTGGGTCAGGATTTCCAAGACTCTTTTAATCTAGTAGCTGATGACTTCATGAATGTAGACTCTTAACTGCACCATAATAATCAGAACAAGAACAATTAATTTCCTAGGACTGAATAAAACAGATTTATTGTGGTCAAAGTTCTTATTTTCTAATGGATATAAGTGAAATAACCCTCTCTTTTCTTCTTTAGCTGGAACTAAACATCAATTTCCCAGGCTATATTTGTATAAACTATAATGAAACACTGTCTAGTTTCTTATTCAGGTTGACCCTGTACAAATTCAGAAAATACAGCATATAAAAATTTTAAGTATGAGCTAATGAATCAATAGGAAAACGAGATTAATGAATTTGCAGAGAGTGGAAATGTAGGTAACTAGATAAATAGAATTGCCTTACCTGCAAAATTACTCAGAACTATAGTTAAGTATAAACAAAGTACTCATGAGAGTTACCCTTAGTATTACTCATAACCATGTGGTTATTTAGAAAGTTCATTAAGAATCTATGTTTCATACAAGGACTGTACTTCATTTGTGGATTTGATACATAAATGTCTTCTCAGAAAACTAGCTTAGTATATAGTCTATAGCTAATGAAAACCTATACTTACAGGTCATAACAAATGTTTTTTCCCCATGGGTCAATTAACATTCAAACATATATTGATTTTAAAAATAAATAAAAGGATATCCCTAGATTTATTGTGCCTGCAGGCAGACCCTGGGAGAGATGAATCATATCATTCTGTTTCTAGTCTCGGAGTAGTCACTGTGAGATTCTAAGGACCATAAAAACTATTTCTAGCATATAAATGTGATTGAATTCTGATTTGGTCAACACAACTTTAGAGTATCTCCCTATAGACATTAACTCTCAAGCCCTGGTATTGACAAGTATACTTTTCTAGTTTTGTTAACCATGACACAAAGTTTTTATGTATTAATCATTGTGTCTCGTGGCATCTATGTAAAAGAAAGAGCAAGAAACACAAAACATAAAATGAATGATATTGAAACGGAAAATTACTGAATACAATTATGTGGTCAAATTGTGCTTAAAGGTGGCACTTACCTTCAAGGAGGGAATGATACAGCAAATTGACACAGTGCCCTGTCACCCTAATTGGTAAGCAGGGAAATAATATCCCCCTGTCAAAAGTAAAAGAAAATAATAAAAATTTTAAATACCACTTTGAAACTTGAGACAAATAATAAAAACAGTAACAAAACAAACAAAATCAGGGATTTATTATCCCTGGAAAAATAAAAGAGGTATACTATATCTGTACCATCAGATGGTCCAGTTGGTCTTCTTAATATTTTCTGAAACAGTGATTTAACTCCCTAATACTTCCTTTCCCCATTACTCTACCAGGCTCTTCTCTATTCATGTGAAATCTTCCCTGAACTCCAAAAAGATTGGTGGCTTCTCTTGAAAGCTCTCAAGTATATCTTGTGCATACCTTTGTTAATATGATGAGCATTTTGATGTGAACTCTTGACTTCTCTGTTTCCATCATTAGATTATAAACTTGAGGATTAAATCTTACTGTTATGTGTCCCCAGTGAATGGCGTAAAAGGCTCTCATTAAATATTTAATTGAATTATCTGTTGGTAGATTTGTAAAAATAATTTATTAATTTTTTTCTTCTAAGCTTGTCTTTATTAATACAAAGTATATGATGGCTCACTGTCACATTCTGAGAAGACTTTCTATTCATAGTGTTTTTAAATATTCTTTCCCCCAACTTTCTTTAAACACTGAAAGTGTTTTAAAATAAAGCTATTGACAGGATGGACTCTCTGACAGATAATAAATTATTACTTTTTGTCCACTTGAAAACATAATTGCGTGATAAAACATAACTGTTTACCAAGCAAGGATGGAAATTTCTATATAATCCTGGTTATATTTCTCAGTTGATAAGAACACTAGAATTTTATTTGACTTAATTTGCTTAGGCTTGAATACATTTAATTATGCATCTGTGGCTTAATTTATCAGGAATTTAAAAAACTTGTATTGTCATGCGACAACAGCATAATTGAGAAATGGATGCTAGAATACCCTGGAATATCTTCCCTGGGCAGATTCCAGGATTTGCACTTAAAAATGGCACAGATTGGATTAAAGAACCACAAAAAGAAATGCTTCAGTTGACTGCTGAGAAGTAGTTCTCTTCTAAAACCAGTGCTGCAAAGCAGTGCTACTTAAAGTGTGGCAAAATAATTTTCAGTGCACTTGACAACAGTGAGTCACTTATGAAATTCCCAAAGTAAAGATTTGAGAAACTTAAATGAATACATATGTCCAAGTTCCTGTAAGCTAAATGACGTTTGATGGCCTAGTTAAGTCTTATTTACCTAGTATGTAAAGTATAGAAGCTGAACAGTCGTAGATGGGTATGCTAAGAGCCAGAGACAGTGAGTGTCAGCTTGTTTTTCACTCTTCTGATACATAATACCTCACTGGATGCTCTCTGAACTCTGGTATTTGCTATGCATGTGTCATTTCTTCTGCCTGAACTGACTCCTCCTCCCATTCTGTTTCAGTCATACCTTTTGATGTACCAATACCAATTCACAAACTGTGAGTCATCCTCAAGTTTTAGCTCAAACATTGGTAAGTCAGGTGTCAAACAAGCCTATAGTCCATATTGTACTGCAAGATTTTTGCACATTTTAAGGGATTTATCTTCTCCTCCTGGGGGGGATCTCAGTTTCACTTGCCTTTTATTTCCAGGATGTTTCTTTCAGCCCCAAACTGACCCATATTTGCCTTTTTCTTGATTTACACACACACCTTCATACCGATTATTAGACATCTCTCTCCTTCAAAACATCTTTTCATTTTTTTATGTATTAGCCCTTCTATCTGTTGATATGCAGCCTGACATTTTTGCTTATTCCTGCCACTTGCCGGCAATTAAAAAGATACTGCTCTCTCCTAATTATGTGCAAATCTGGTGACTAATTCCAAACTCACCTATAGACTCTTTTCCAACACTGCTACTGGATTTGCCAAACCATGCACTCTTTTCTCCATGTCTCACCTTTTCACATACCCCATGAGTATTTAAGAGATGATGAGATCAACACAAAATTTGATTCCCCAATGAAACATTATTTCGACTCCCCTCCACACTCTTGCCCCATACTTAAAATTCAGCAGTAACTGTGGTAGGTACAGATGTTTAAAATATTTATATGTTTTCACACTGCGAAATATTTCTACTGTGAAATCTTTTAAAGATTCTCCCTGGGAGACTTAGGTGAATGTTTTTCAAACTTTATGGGTAGGAAAAGGTGTAATTTCTTTTCCAAATAAAACATTCCACAGATTTCCAGGATGCAAAAGCAAAGCAAAGATGTACTGATTGCTGTGAGGGTTAATGGGGCCCACAACCCTACCTTGTTATGTTACTCTTGTCCGTAGCCTTTTCAGCAGCCCCTGAGGCAGGACCTTGAAGGACCCAAGTGCCCCTTGGCATTATTTCTAGGAATTATTATTATTATTATTTCTCATTATTATTATTATTTCTAGGAATCCTGTATGTGCTTGTGTTTTAATGTTCATTATGTTGCATCGTAATTGTTTTGCTTTTGGTGTTCTCACCAAAACCGACATTCTTGTATTTTCATTACCCAGCAAGGAGGAAGTGTTTCATTCATGATGCATCTCCAGCAACATGAATAGTGCCTGTCATACAATAGAAATGAAAACAAAAACAAAAACAACACTAGTTCAATATACACAAATAAGTTTATAAATTACAGGGTGTTTTTAAAAGATTTTATTTATTTATGATTGAGAGGGAGAACAGGGGTTGGGGAGAAGCAGAGGAAGAGGGACAAGCAGACTTTGTGCTGAGTGCAGAGCCTGACATGGGGCTCAGTCTCGGGACTCTGACCAGACTCTGACCAGAGCTGAAACCAAGAGTTGGACGCTTAACCGAGTGAGCCACCCAGGTGCCCCTAAATTACAGGTTTTCATAAAAGCCATTTGTGGAATAAATAAAAACTGAGTATGATTCCTTACAATAAGCCTCCTTGACTAAATACAAATCAGAATGCAGAGCACCAAGTTACTGGTATTTTATTTGCATTTAGTTTTAGTCTTCCCGTTTACAAATTAGCCTCTAGAAAAATACTGTAGCATTAGAAATCTAATAGTGCTTTTAGGTTCTTCTATTATAAGGGCTTTTATATATTACTTCAGTGATTCACTTTATAATACTGAGGCTGAATGAAATCTTGCACAGCTAGGAAATAATTTTCCCTTTTACATGTTCTGTGAACATCTGTCCAGCTTATGTTTTGCTAAAAAAAGAACTTCCATGAATGTTTTATCTGGGTTCCACAGATAGTACTTTGGAAAATGCCAGTGCAAAAACAAGTGTTTAATAAAATAATGGATTCTGGACTGTTGAAATTTAAGTGTCGAAGAAAAATGCTGAAGAGATTGTAACTATTGGTGACATAGGTTGAAATGAGCTATAAACTCTTCGTACATTTAATTTCTTTTTATGAAAATAGGCCCAATATACTAAGAAAAGAATCATAGAACAAAAATAATGAGGCCAATCATCTGTTCCATTTCCCTGCATCATCAGTCCATCTGTAGCTGTCAGTCTGTACGAGGGCGTCTTTACTCTTTTGACAGACTTGACTCTGCTGCTTTTTCAAGGTGAATCGTGATCCATATATAAAAAGGATCACATTTTCACATCACCACGAGTGTAGAAGGCTTCACTTGAATTAAAAATACACTAAGCAGACCATATCTATTTTCAAATCTTTTCTCATCTTTGATGCTGCCAGTTGCAAATTCATGGGATTACAGCAATTCTGATGTGGATAAAACAATAATTAGAACCCATCCATGACAAAACTAAAGAGTTACCAAAGCTTGTGATTGGCCTCCTGACCTCCCTGTTCTGGACCCTTTCACCCTGTTCTTCAGAGATGCTGTCATTGACTTTCTTGCCCCCCCCCCCATTTTATACTTTGATAATTTAGAAAAGGAAATGATCTGGACATTGTGCAATAACAACCATTAGGGCTGAAAATCTCCCTCAAGAAAAATGACCTCCTCATTCCAGTCTTCCAAGTTGCTTCTCCTCACCTGTAAAAGCATAATGTGCATTCGAAATACTGAAGCTTTTAATTCTTTTTGGTTAAATGTATTGAAGGTATTTGTGTGTGTTTTGCTCAATTGAATGATTTATATCTATATCCACATTTATTCTCCCTTTTTCTATTACATGTTACCTTTTTATTCATCAAGGAATTATTTGGCTTAAGGTGTAAGGTAGAGATTTAATTAGATTTATCTCCTTCCTTTCATGACCAAATTAGCTCATCACCTCAAAATCATTCTTAATTGTTACCCTCTCTTTCCCTCTGCCCCGGGCCCCTACTTGTGCTCTCATTCTTTCTAAAGTAAAAAAGTAAATCTTTAAAAAGAAAAAAGAAGGGGTGCCTGGGTGGCTCAGTCAGTTGAGTATCAGACTCTTGGTTTCAGCTTAGGTCGTGACCTCAGGGTCCTGGGATGCAGCAGAGAATCTGCTTCCAACCACCCCTGCTCCTCCATTCCTACCCCAGCCTGTGCACTCTCTCTCTAAAATAAACCTTTAAAAAAACCCAACAGCATTGTTAATTGTTGATTTTCTTAGCTACCTGTTCCTATATTCAAAATGAAATTGGCTTCATTTTAAGTGTGATGTTACTAAATATTCATCTGAAAATTTAGGAAAAATCCATATATCTCTCAAATATCTCCCCACTGCTTCTCCAAGTATCTAGGAGGCAGTGGGGAGAATTAATTACTGCAGTAACTCCCTGCATGTAAGCCACATTATGTAGGGGTATCTGGGTTAACGCCAAGTGTGCTTGGTCAGTTTGGTTTAAATAGCATTCTGAATGATAATACCAATTTGTAGAACTAGTTTAACTTTTTACCTTTGTCATTTAAGTAGTTTTGAATATTTTGTAGTAATAAACAATGATATGTGTCATTTCAAATATATCTCTAGGGTAGAAGTAGAGTAGAAATGGAATTGCCAGATCATAGATATATTATATTAAATATTTATAGATTATTGCCAACTTGCACTCTGTAGAGGTTATGCTAATTTAATCTTTCACTGACATCTGAGAATAATTGGCAGGTATATCAACATATTTTTAATTATGATAGGTACAGTGATTTCTCTTTCCATTTCTCTCATTTTGAATATTGTTTAGTATTTTTTCAGTATTTTTCAGAGTCATTTGAAATTTCTTTGTCTCTTTTTTAATAAATAGTATTTATGTCTTATTCATATTTCTGTTTATTTATCTTTTTAATGTAGATTTATCTTAATTCTTTATATATTTAGGGAATTATTCCCTTGTGATATTAATTACAAGCTGTTTCCATCATTTTGTGTTTATCTTTTGTTTATGGATTTTTTTTGGAATGTATAATATTTGATTATGGTAAAATTTATGAATATTTTATATTTCATGGTTCCATGTCATATTCTTCATTCTGAGCTTAAATTTTAAAAGTTCTCATCTTTATTTTAGCATTTTAATAAAACTTTTATAAATTTCTTTGATCCTCTTGGAATTTATTTTTGATTAAAGAATATGGTATGTATCCAATTATTTCTAGATGTCTATCTCAATGAACACTATGAATTGAATAATCTATTTTTACCATCGAAATTTGATGTGATCTTTATTATGTATTCATTTCCAATATATATTTGAGATTATTCCCAGTTTTCTCTTCTGCCTCATTCCTCTGTATACCCTGCTTAAATATATATAGAATTACATATTGTATTTATACATAGGGAGGACATCTTTTTTTCTTGCTGTTATCTTATTAACTTTGGATATCATCTCTCTCTTTTTTTTTAAAGATTTATTTATTTATTTTAGAGAGAGAGAGTGCACGTGCACAGGAGCAGGGGGAGGGGCAGAGGGAGAGAGAGAATCTTAAGTAGACTCCATGCTAAGTGCAAAGCTGGACATGGGGCTCAGTCTCACGACCTTGAGATCACAAGCTGAGCCCAAACCAAGAGTCAGACACTTAACTAACTGTACCACCCAGGTGCCCCTAGATATTTTCTCTTGGTTGTTTACTTTTTAGTAGTGTCAGCTTTTCTTTTTACCTCTGCTTTCCCTCTCCCCTTCCCAACCTGTGTCAGTTCTAGTGAACAATCAAATGTTATGCTGAGGTATTCCTTTCTAGATTCAACATCTTGATCTCTATATCACCTAAAGTAGAGTGTTTATTAATTCAAGATTTAATCATTTCTCCCTTTTTATATAACACCATTTGCATGACATAGTTGAGTTTGCTTTCTAATTGAAACTTTTATTTATTTATTTATTTTTTGACTTTTAAAATATTTTTTATTTTTTGAACAGCTTTGTTGAGATAGGATTTATTTTTATTTAAAAAATTTTTAGAAACACTACTTTTATAAACAGTATTTGGTTTTTTTTCTTGTAGAAATGAATTGCTCTCATTTTTACAGAAAGAAGAAACATTACCACTTATATATTCTAGCTTCTTCATTTTTTCTATTTTTTTAGGTTTTATTTATTTGAGAGAGAGGGAGAGTGAAAGAGAGAGCACAAGCAGGGAGAGCGGCAGGCAGAGGGAGAAGCAGGCTCCCCGTTGGGCTGGGAGCCTGACATGGGACTCCATCCCAGGACCCTAGGATCATGACCTGAGCTGAAGGCAGACACTTAACTGACTGAGCCACTCAGGCACCGTAGCTCTTTCATTTTTATCTACTGAATAAAACCTATATAATTCTTCTTGGAGGCATTCATCTTGAACTCCCAGTGACTTCCTGTTTTAATGTGAACCCATTGCATTTAAGACCAATTGCCCATTTTTGCAATGGAATTTCTGGGAAATTTAAATTTTCCTCTTTATTAGTACTCCTGTTTTTTCAGTAATATCCTCACTGGGACACCTGGGTGACTCAGTCAGTTAAGCATCTGTCTGCCTTCAGTTCAGGTCCTGATCCCAGGGTCTTGGGATTGAGTCCCACATTGGGCTCCTTGCTCAACAGGAGCCTGCTTCTCCCTCTGTCTGCCATTCCCCCTGCTTGTGCGTGTTCTCTTTCTCTCTGACAAATAAATATCCTTACTAGTCTTCTCTAATGGGTTGTGTTTGAAACCAACTTAAGCCAATTTCTCTTGGTAATTCTCTTACAGTATTGCTATCAGATTATATTGAAAATAAAAACATTTTTTAAGAAGTACTTATTAATAAGGTGGCACTGAACAATTGGTATTGTTTTTCTGTGAGTTTGATATAAATCTCTGTTCTTTCTTTTTAAGATTTTATATATTAGCACACATGCATGAGTGGGGGGAGAGGCAGTGGGGAGCCTGATGCAGGGCTCAATCCTAGGACACTGAGATCATTACCTGACCTGAGTCAAAGTCAGTTGCTGAATTGGCTGAGCTACCCAGGCACCCCTAAGTCTCTGCTCTTTTAAGTTCAGTGACCACTAACTTGAATTTAAGGGAGATTGGATAACAGTCCAGAGGCAAAATGCTCTAATCCTTAAAATTGGCATGAGTCAACCAGAAGAACCTTCAAAGTGAGATTTGCTCAGGAATCAAGTTTGGGGCACCATTCTTAATGGTAGAAGCTACAGGTCTCACTGTCTTTGATGTACTTACCCAATCAATACACATATCTTGAGTATACTACTTTTATCAACAAGAGCCCATTTTTTAATATAGACATTATTTTTGGGACCAGTTTTAGGTTCACAGAAAATTCAAAGTACAAAGAGGTTCCATATATCCCTGCCTCCACAAATGCATGGCCTCTCCCAGTATAACAGCCAGAGCGGTACATTTGTTACAGTTGAATCTACATCGACACACCATTATCACCTAAAGATAATAGTGCACATTAGGATTCGCTCTTGGTGTTGTCTTTCCTATAGATTTTGATAAATGTAAAATGACATGTGTCTGCCATTATAGTATCATACAGAATAATTTCACTCCCCTAATAATAATTTCACTCCTAATCCCCTTATCATTTCGCTCTTCTGTGCTCTGCCTCGTAATCCTTCCCTGTTTTCTTATCCCTGACAACTACTGATCTTTTTGCTGTCTCCAGAGTTTTGCCTTTTCCTGACGGTTATATAGTTGGAATCATATAGTATGTAGCTTTTCCAAAATGGTTTCTTTCACTTAGTAATATGCATTTAAGCTTCCTCCATTTCTTCTCTTGATAGCTCATTTCTTTCTAGTGCAGAATAATATTCCATTGTCTGGATATACCACAGTTTATTCACCTACTGAAGGATGTCTTGATTGCTTCCAAGTTTTGGCAATTATAAATAAAATGGCTACAAACATCTTTGTTCAGGTTTTTGTGTGGACATAAATTTTCAACTGTGGGCAAATACCAAAGAGTGCCATTGGTGTATTGTAAGGTAAGAGAAGGTTTGGTTTGTAAGAAACCTCAAACTGTCTTCTGAAGTGGCTGTTCCATTATGCATTCCTGCCAGTAATGAATGAGAGTCCCTGTTGCTCCACATCCACACTAACATTTAGCATTCTAATTGTTTTGGATTTCAGCCATTCTAACAGGTATTTTATTGATTTAATTGGCAATTCTCTAAAGGCATGTGATATAAAGCATCTTTTCATATGTTTGTATGCCATCTGTATATCTTTGATGAGATGTCTGAGGCCCCTTTTCATTTATTAATTAGGTTGCTTTGTTTTCTTATATTTAAGTTTTACAATTTCTTTGTGTATTTTGGACAACAGTTTATGAGAATAGTCTTTTGTGAATATTTCCCCCTGGTCTGTGGTTTGTATTCTTAGTCTCTTGTGTCTTTTGTACAGCAGACATTTTTAGTTTTAAGGAAGTCTAGGTTATGAATTACTTCCTTCATGAATTGTGCCATTAGTGTTATATCTCAAAAGACATCACCATACTCTGTTATCTAAGTTTTCTCCTATGTCATCTTCTAGATGTTTTATAATCTTACGTCTATGATTCATTTAGAATTTTATGGAGAATGTAAGGTATGTGTCTTGTTTTTTTTTTTTTTCCCATGTGGATGTCCAGTTGTTATGGATCATTTATTGAAAAAACTATCTTTATCCTTGCTCCATTGTATTATCCTTTTCTCCTTTGTCAAAGATGATTGACTGTATTTATTTGGATTCATACCTGGGTTCTCTTCTGTTTCATTGATATGTTAATATTAAAAATAAAACTGCCAGTTATTATTACCAGCAAAAGAGTTTATTTGGATATAGCAGAGCATTGCAATCTGGAACAAGCAAGTTGCTTCAAAACCATAGGCAAGTCCAGAGAAGAAAGGGGAGGAATACTCTTTTATAGAGGAAAGGAGGAGTTGGGAGGGACTATTGTAAACTAAAAATCCATTGGTGTAACTGGGAGTTTAAAGTATAGTGACTTATTGGCTGAGCTTTGACTATGTTTTATTGGCTGAGAGAAGGAAAAGTTCTTCCTTCTCTCTCCTTCAGGGATAGTCAAGTAGTACTGACTTGCAAAGTTGCTCTCTTCCTGTTAGGTCTGCAGTTAACAACTAGTGCTGGGCATAAGACTCCATTCTAAATGAAGTTTCCTTTTATTAATTTTCACAGATATATTTATCTTTTCTTCCACCAAAGCCAGAGTGTCTTGATTACTGTGGCTTTATAGTAAGTTTTGAAGTTACATACTATCAGTAGTCTGACCTACCCTCTTTCAATTTTGTGTTGCTATTCTGGGTCTTTGGCTTCCTAATAGTTTAGAATAAGTTTGTTAGTATCCATAAAATAACTTCCTAGCATTTTAATTGGAATTGCATTGAATCTATAGATTAATTAGGGAACCACTGACATCTTGACAATATTAAATTTACTATCCATGAACATGGAATATCTCTTCATTTATTTTGTTCTTTGATTTCTTTCATCACAGTTTTGTAGTTTTCCTTATATAGTTCTTGTACATATTTTGTTAGATTTTTACTTAAGTATTTTATTTTCGGAGGTGTTAATGGAAGTGGCTTTATGTTTTTAATTTCAAATTCCATTTGTTCATTGCTGGTGTATAAAAATTGATTGACTTTCTATATTAACCTTGTATCCTGTATCCTTGATATAATCACAAGGTTCTAGGAATTTTTTTTTATTCTTTCAGAATTTCTATATAGACAATCATGTCATTTGCAAATAAAGTCTTACTTCTTACTTCCCCAGGTGTATGCCTTTTATGTCCTTTTTTGATCTTATTGCATTAGCTAGAATTTCCAATATAGTATTGAAAATAAGTGGTGAAAATAAGCTAAGGGACACCCTAGCTTAATACCTGATCTTGTAAAAAAGTTTCAACTCTCTCACTGTTAAGTTCAATGTTAACTTTAGGGTGTTTTTTTTTTTTTTAAGATATTCTTTATTAAGTTGTAGAAATAGTCCTCCATTACTAATGTATTGAGAGTTACTATCATGGATGAGCACTGGATTTCATTAAATGCTTTTTCTGCATCTAGTGATATGATCATGTGAATTTTCTTCTTTAGCCTGTTAGTAATTTTGGATTTCATTAACAGATTATTGAATGTTAAGTCAGCTTTGCATAGTGGGGATAAATACCACCTGGTTATGGTGTATAATTCTTTTTATACATTGTTCAATTTTTTTTGCTAATATTTTGTTGAGGACTTTGTATCTGTGTTTACTGAGGATACTGGTCTGTACTTGTAATGTCTTTGTCTGATTTTGGTATTAGCTTAATACTGGCCTTGTAGAATGAGTTAGGAAGTATTCCCTTTGCTTTTATCTTCTGTAAGGGATTGTAGAGATTTGGTGTGATTTCCTCTTTAAATGTTTGGTAGAAGTAGCCAGTGAACCCATTTCAGCTTAGTGTATTTGAAAGTTATTAATTGATGATTAAATTTCTTTGACATAGGCCTGTGCAGATTTTCTCCTTCTTCTTATGTAAGCTTTGGGAGATTGTATATTTCAAAGAATTGATCCATTTCATCTAGGTAATCAAATTTGTAGTCATAGAGTTGTTCATAGTATTCCCTATTGTCCTAATGCTCTTGAGATCTGTAGTGATGTCCCCTCTTTCATATATGATATTAATAATTTATTCTCAGTTTTCTTAGCCTGGTAAAGGCTTATCAATTTTATGATCTTTTCAAAACACTAGTTTTTGTTACTTTGCTTTTTCCTATTTCTTGTTTTCAATATCATTGAATTCTGGTTTCAGTTTTATTATTTCTTTTGCTTTTTTTGATTTTAATTTGTTCTTTCTCATTTTCTAAGGTGGAGACTTAGGTTATTATTTTTAGATCTTTATTCATTTTTAATATATGCATTCAAAACTATAAATTTACATCTAAACATTGCTTTTGCTGCATCCCATACATTTTGATAAGTTGTGTTCTCATTTTTAGTTTAAAATATTTAAAACATTTAATCTTGAGATTTCTTCTTTGATTCATGTGTTATTTAAAATTGTGCTTTTTAAGCTTCATTTATTTAAGGATTCCCCAGCTCTCTTTCTATTATTGACTTCTAGTTTAATTCTTGGGTATATGAATCCATTTTTTACATTCTTTACAAAAATGAAAACAAGTAAAATAACACCAGAAAATTTATTTCTGGAATTTAGTATGATAATCAGGAAATCCTCTGGTATCAATTGAGATATGGAGAGCTGCAGCATGGGAGATAATCAGCTCTGGTTGAGGCATTTCTCATTAAATGTCGTATGACCAATTCAGGGTTTGTCAAAACTTGCACTGGATGGCAGTAACAGACAAGGAAGATTTTATTGAAAATTAAGTCGTAATCTGCAGTAGAAATCAATACTATTGCTATAGGAGAGAGAAATTGGGCTTAACTCTACTGAAACAAAATGTGTGAGGGTTTTTAAGGCCTGGGCTGATCTAAAGGAAAATGCTGAAGGACTAAGAGGGGAGGTTGGTCAATGTGATTAAGCCATCCATGTTTGCTTTATAGGTCTATTGAAGATAAGGTTCCTACCCTTCCACAAAAACTGGGATATTGGGTACTAATTCTGCTTGATGACTGCATTTCAAATGCCTGGCTGGTTTTGACATTGATGGGTTTTAAAACTGGCAAGAGACTGGGCAAAGATTTACATCTCAGGGGGCAGAGAAAGAATTTATAATTGCAAGTTTTTAATAAAAATAAATGTTCTAAGAAAATGGAGGTCAGAGGCCATAGTCAGGAAGAAACCTATCTAAAGTTTAGTCAAGTTAAGGGAATGTTAAGGACATCTTAGGTAGAAACTTCTGATAGATAAAAAATATATCCCTAAATTGTATACTTTTTATAGCTTATAATGTTTATATCCCAATGTTTATGCAGATGTATTTTAAAGTAAGTTACCAATATTAAGTTAGTACTTGACAGATACATTTCCTGAGTCTTTCCTTGTCTGAAAATGCCTATTTTTTTGCTTCACATTTGATTGGTAGTTTGGTTTTTAGAGAATTTTAAATTCAAGCTAATTTTCTTAAAAATATGAAGCATTTCCTTTATTTGCTTCTGTCATCCATAATTGCTAATAAAAATCTGATGATAATCTGGTTCCTCTTGTTTTACAGGGCAGGATTTTCATTTATTTGTTTTCATTTGCTTTTTGTTTGCTGTTCAAGATTCATGTTGATGTGGCTGTCTCTTTTAATTATATATATTCTGCTCAATACTCAAAGGGCACTTTCAGCCTGAAAAGTCATATTTCTTGAACATTTTTATCGGTTACCTTTGCTCCATTAAAGCAATTATCTTTTTGTGGATATTAGATCTCTCTATTTTACATATTCATAAGTTTTTTTCCCTCACATTTTCTTTCTGTGTCTTTTTAAAACAAAGTATTGGTAATGTCTATGAATTTTTCATCCAAATTAATTAGCCAGCAGTATACTGTTTGTATTTCTTTGTTGCAATATAAACATAAATCATTATGTCAGCTAATTAAGTCATCTAATTATATCAGCTAACTTTAATATTCACTAGTTTGCTGAATTATTCTTTTACCTCCTGCAGTCAGATTTCCTGTTCTTCTAGTCTGGTTTTTTTTACAAGGTATTTTTTTCTTATCTTTTTCTGTTGACCTTATTGTTCCATTTATATTTAATAATGAGGAACTGATTTGGATATTCATGTTTGTACATTTGTTTTTTCTGAACAGTTTCTCCTGTGTGGAAGCTACCTGGATAGGTGAATGTGGTGCAGCACCTTGATGCAAGGAATGCATGTTGTTATGGTCCAAATTGTCTCCCCTCCCCACCTTGTTGACGTCCTAACGCCCAGTACCTCAGAAAGTGACTATATTCGGAGATGGATTATTTAAAAAGTTAATTAAGTTACAATAAAATCATTAGTCTGACCCCAGTCTAATCTGAGTGGTGCCCTTAAAAGAAGAAGAAATTTGGACACTGACATGTGGGAAGACCATATGACGACAGAGGGATAAGATGTGTCTACAAATCAGAGAGAGAGGCCTCAGAAGAAATTACCATGCTGACACCTTGATCTCTGACTTTATCCTCCAAAACTGTGAGAAAACAAATTTCTGTTGTTTAAATTGCCTGGTCTGTGGTACTTTGTTATGGCAGCTCTAGGAAACTAACACATAAGCCTTTCAGGTTTACGGACAGGCAGCAACTTCTGTTTATGTATCTTACCAAATCCAGGTTCACAGGATGTTAAGCGTACTCTTCTGTTTGCTCTGAAAATCATTCCACTGAGGAGAAATGATACAAGTAACATTTACTAATATAAAAATGCAGTACGACTAGAAACACATGACAAAAAAAATCTACCTGGTTGGAAATAAGAATCACTTTTTAAAATAATTCTTAAAAAAAATTCTTGAGTCAAAGGAAAAATACAAGCCAAAATTACAGAATTTCTAAAATAAAATATTTACAGAAACTCTTTATATTAATATCTTAATGAAAGAGCTAAAAGAAAAAAAAAAGCACTGAATATGCAACTCAAAAAGTTAGGGAAAAAAAGGAAACGATTAATAAGAAACCAAAAGAAAATGAAATGAAGGAAATAGTAAAAAAAAAAATTTAAATTAATGAATTAGAAACCAAAAAAAGCAGTTAAGTAAATAAATCCAATGTTGTCTTAAAAAATGAACAAAATAGACAATCCAATAACAAATCTAGAGAAAGAAAAACAGTGAAAGAATAAATACCCAAAATAAGATGTAGCAAGAAGAAAATAATCTCAAAACAGAAAACATTGTAATAATCATGAGGCCACTTTCCCAATTATGTACCAACAAATTGCAAATGGATAGTGTCTGGAAAAATATTCTTTCTCAGAACTGACCAGAGGAAAGAGTTTTAAACAACCCAGTTTTTATACAAGAAACAGTATATTATCAAAGAGCTACCCCCAGGTGGTCACTTGGCTTATATGATGTTTTAAACATTAGGGAATACCAGTGTTATTTAAACTGCCCTAGTGAACAAAGGAAGTGGAAATTCCTTTTATGCACTCAGACTCCCCTAACTTCTCTGTGTGTTCTCAGCTTTGTTTCCATCCTTCTGTGATCTATAATACAGGGTCTTGGGCCCCACAAACCGCAGGTTCCAGACACCCATGCAAAATGATCTCTAGTTAGGTTCTGCAGATGGGATGCGCTAGTGGATAATTTGATGGAATTTTGCAGGAATGGAGAAGTGATTCTATCTTCCTTTTTTTTTTCATGGTGTTTCTGGATGCCAGGACAGTAGCGGCAACAATTGTGTTCAAGGTGGTGAGTGGCAGATACAGCTGCAAACTGTAACAGGAGCCTGGGAATGTCCTCTCCTTATTTCTTCCTTAGGCAATGTGGTTTCCAGTAACAGTGGCCTAGATACGTATGCTTATGGATTCCATATCTGGCAACTTGACTCTAATAAAAGCTGTTAGGATCTTGACACAGAGATCCTGGTTTTGCAGTAAGATTATTGGTTTGCAGAGTGACTGACTTTTAGTATCATGTTACTTCTCTTTTGTTTCTCTAATCCTTTCAAATTCTATAACTGATTATATATTAAATTTCTTCTGTTTGAGATATGTAGAATTGTTTCTGATTTCAAATAGACTGTAACAGATGCACAGATAAAATATTAATACTTAAATCCAATATGATTTCACATAAAGGATAACTGGGGACCATTCTTATTTATGCAAATACTGATGCAGATATTTGAAATAAAATATTAGCCAGTAGAGGAAAAACACATTAAAATTAATAAATAATGACTAAATAAGATTTATTTTAGTAATCCAGAGATGGAACAAAATTAGAAAATCCATTAAATAATTTATATCTTAAATAGATATAAGGAGAAAAAATCATATTACCATGAAAAGTTCTATGCAAAATTAAATACCTTTTCCTAATAAAAACACTCAATAGAAGAGTAATTGATTCAGTGCTTTTCAAACATGAATAATCCATATATTAAATAATGGGAAATGCTGGACTGGTTTCTGTTAAATTCAGAGAAAAGGGAAATGAGGCTCATTATTGCTTACGTTTTTAATATTGTGTTGAAGATATTAAAAATATAATCAGATAAAGGAAAATTATTAGAGGCAAGAAAGCTAGAAAAAAGTAAAACTCTTTGCAGATGATGTGATAGTTTACCTGGAAAACCACAGAAAAATCAAAGAAAAGGAGAGCGTGGTGGAGAGAGAGAGGGAGGGAGGAAGTGAGGGAGAGAGAGAGATGAAATTGAGTAAGTACCAATAAGAAACAAATATTTTAAAATCAATGGTCCTTTGATGGTTAATTTTATATGTCAGCTTACCTAGGCCACAGTTTTGGTGAAGTTATTTTTTGATGAGGTTAGCATTTAAATCAGTATATTTCGAGTAAGGCAGATTACCCTCTATAATATAGGTGAACCTCATCCAATCAGTTGAATACCTTAATAGAAAAAAGTGTAATCTTCCCTGAGGAAGAGGGAATTCTGCACAGACTGTCTTCTGATTCAAGCTGCAACATCAGTTCTTCCCTTGGTCTTCAGGCTTCCAGTCTATCCAGCATATTTTGGATTTGTCAGCCTCCATAATTGTTTCCTTAAAATTTCTCTCCCTGTACATATATATCATTGGTTCTGTTTGTCATGAGAACCCTAACACAGTCTTCATATATAAAAACAGTACCCAATTAGAAGGTAATTTATGGGAGGACCTGTTAAAATCAAAAAGGAGTATCCCTAGGAATATGCTTAACAAGAAAGGTTTAAAACCTAAATGAGGAAAACTATAAAACACTCATGAAGGACACAGAAGTGGTCTTAAACAAAAAGAAAGTCCATGTAGTAGGATAAGGTGATTGAATATAGCAGAAATATTAATTTGCCCCAAGTCATTATAATTTAATGCAGTCCTAATAAAAATAATCAGCTTTTTTGGGGAGGGTTAGGGGATTATGGAGACAGATAAATTGATTCTAAAGTTCATGTGGAAAAACAAATATCACTAATAATGAAATTTCTTTAAAGAACAATGTTGAAGGATTGAAAGAGGGGTTAATCAAATCAACTATTATAATTAGTAAACTACCATCTATAATTAAAAGAGCACAGTGTTAGCATGTGAACGAACAGACCAATAAATAGGGTAAAAATCTCCAAATAGATAATGGTAGGTATAAAAATATAGTATATCATAAAGACCTCTCAAATCACTGGGTAAATGATGGACTTTGTCATAAATCATGTTAAGAATTCTTTTTTTTTTAGATTTTATTTATTTATTTATTTGATAGTGAAAGTGCTCACAAGCAGGGGGAGGAGCAGAGGGAGAGGAAGAAGCAGACACTCCGCTGAGCAGGGAGCCCCACACAGGGCTGGATCCCAGGACCCCAGGATCATGACCTGAGCTGAAGGCAGATGCTTAACCAACTGAGCCACCCAGGTGCATCTGTGTTAAGAATTCTTGATAGCCATTTTAAAATCACATTGCAACTGTATTCCTCAAAATGTAGCAGGATGAATGTCAAACAAATTAGAATTATAACTCTAGAGATGGAAAACATAAGTCTATACTAGAAGAAAATATAAGTATTATAACTCTGAAGATGGAAAACATAAGTATTAGTGAATGTCTGTAATTCTGAAACATGAAAATTTGCTCTACTTAACTTATAATGACAAAATTTAAATTTAAACTAAAACTCTAAAATACAGAGGTTTGACAACAAGCTATGTGGCTGAAGTTTTGGAGAGGCAAGAGTGTCACACAATGCTCTGAGGAGTATAAAATGTTTCCATTGCTATGGAAGAAATTAGCAATATTTAACAAAGTTACTTATGCATTTCATTGTTATCCAGCACTCCAACTTCCAGGAGCCTACCTTGAAGATAAACCTCTATAAATGCAAAACAACATATGTGCAAGAATATTCACCATGCATTATTTGTAACACCTAAAAATTGAAAAAAAATTCATGTCACCTGAACAGGATATGTTTAAATAAGAATGAAGTCTCATGCATTGTGAAAAAGTAAAGTATTTACAGAAGTTAAAAATTAAAAAAAAAAGCCTGGAATGATAAACCAAAGTTTAATAAAATTGAGTAGCATATAGGGAATAATGTGAAACTCATGATGGGATTACAGCAAGAAGCAAGTTTCTATTAATATTTGTGATGGATACCATTGTATCCTAAACAAACCCTCCTTTCTATAACTGTAGCTAGCCCACTTCTCCCTGATAAAGAACAGTAGTCCTCTGTCCCCTCCATTCTTGCTGAAGACCACTGGCAAGACAACAGGATCTACTCCCACCACTCCTCATAGCCATTAGACCAATAACTAGGTTTAAGTCACAATATAATCAAGCCAGGAAAGTGCTGCACTGGATATGAGAGGAAAGAAAATAGGAGTACCTTCTAACAAAACCACCAATTATATCTCCTTTTCTTTTAATGCAGCTAATGATCTGCTCCTAAGTGCTTTTAAAAACCAAATACCTAATCCATTTACCTTGTGACTCTGGCCTGATATGTCCATTTTTGGAGTGGGTCAGTTTATACTTCATGATGAATAAGGTGGAAAAGGTCTAACAGGCTTTTCTCAGGAAATGGGATTGATATTTTCAGGAACACAGGTAGCATGGCAGTATCAGCAGTTTGGATTTACGTAAATAAGTGGCAGCCTTCCTTGTGGGGAACCCTTATCCCCCTCTTCACTGCCTAAAGCAAAACTGTTGGTTCATGAGACCATTGATTCATAGAGGTTCCCATGAATACATGGGCATGTTTCATTGATGGTTTGGTTAAGGTGAAAGTAAATGGTGCCCAGTGGGTGACAGGAGCCAGCTCCAGTGACAACTGTGGAAGGTTGACTAGTAAGAGCTAGGCAGCTCAGAGAACTGCATTGCCTCAGACAATGCTCGCTAGGGACAGGTTTATATTTTTACTGATTCTTGGGCTGTTGACTATGGCTTAGCCATCTGGTCTGCCACTTACTTCAAAGATTACAGACTGCTAGATTAAAGATACCCCTACTGAGACTTGAGAACTGTGGAAACAAGTTCTAACTTCTGTCCAACTGCCTGAGTCACTCATGTTGATGCCCATGGTAAGAGCCTCTTCTCTAAGACTTACTCAGATAAAGCTACTGATCAGGCCTGCATCACCATTGCCGTTTGGATTTATCATTGCACCGGACATCTACCAACACAGACAGGCCATATGGTAAAGGAATATGTATTTCTCATTAAGAAGCTGCATTGCATACTAGATTTGTAACTCTTGCCAAAAGTTGGCCCCTTTGTGTCAGTGAAGGAGGCCATACTGCATGAGACACTGACTCTGCCTGCTTCTGGAAAATTGACTATATTGGATCGTTGACCTGGTTCAGACTACCAATGGTGCCTCATCACCATTAATATATTTTTAGGTTGTTTCTGATGAGCTTTTTTCTGGTCACACTGTTATGGTTCATCAAACTTAAGTGTTCCGTTTTCATCTGAACCATTTGTGGTCTGACATTACTATGCCTTTTGTTAGAAAGACCACCCCCCAGTGGGCTGATAGTCAATGTATTTCATGGCCATTCAATTCTCTATAACCTGCAGACTTCTGGCACTGTTTAGCCCTAGAACTAACTCCTTAAGAATTAAATCAAAAAGATTTCTTTTTTTTTTAAATTAATTAATTAATTAATTTTTATTTTTTTTAAAGATTTTATTTATTTATTTGACAGAGAGAGACAGTGAGAGCAGGAACACAAGCAGGGGGAGTGGGAGAGGGAGAAGCAGGCTTCCCTCTGAGCAGGGAGCCCGATGTGGGACTCGATCCCAGGACCCTGGGATCATGACCCAAGCCAAAGGCAGACGCTTAATGACTGAGCCCCACCCAGGCACCCTAACTAATTTATTTTTTGATGTAGTGTTCCATGATTCATTGTTTGTGTATAACACCCAGTGCTCCATTCAGTATGTGCCCTCTTTAATACCCATCACTGGGCTAATCCATCCCCCCACCCCCTCCCCTGTAGAACCCTCAGTTTGTTTCTCAGAGTCCATAGTCTCTCATGGCTCCTCTCCCCCTCTGATTTTCTCCCTTTCATTTTTCCCTTCCTACTATCTTCTTTTTTTTTTTTTTAACATATAATGTATTATTTGTTTCAGAGGTACAGGTCTGTGATTCAACAATCTTACACAATTCACAGCGTTCACCATAGCACATACCCTCCCCAATGTCTATCACCCAGCCACCCCATCCCTCCCACCCCCCACCACTCCAGCAAATCTCAGTTTGTTACCTGAGATTAAGAATTCCTCATATCAGTGAGATCATATGATACATGTCTTTCTCTGATTGACTTATTTCGCTCAGCATAATACCCTCCAGTTCCATCCACATCATTGCAACTGGCAAGATTTCATTCCTTTTGATGGCTGCATAATATTCCAGTGTGTGTGTGTGTGTGTGTGTGTGTGTGTGTGTGTGTGTGTGTGTGTATACACACACCACATCTTCTTTATTCATTCATCTGTTGATGGACATCTTGACTCTTTCCATAGTTTGGCTATTGTGGACATTGCTGCTGTAACATCAGGGTGCACCTACCCCTTCGGATCCCTACATTTGTATCTTTGGTGTAAATACCCAATAGTGCAATTGCTGGGTCATATGGTAGCTCTATTTTCAACTTTTTGAAGAACCTCCATACTGTTTTCCAGAGTGGCTGCACCAGCTTGCATTCCCACCAACAGTGTAGGAGGGTTCCCCTTTCTCCACATTCTCACCAACATCTGTTATTTTCTGACTTGTTAATTTTAGCCATTCCGACTGGTGTGAGGTGATATCTCATTGAGGTTTTGGTTTGGATTTTCCTGATGCCAAGCAATGTTGAGCACTTTTTCATGTGTCTGTTGGCCATTTGGATGCCTTCTTTGGAAAAATGTCTGTTCATGTCTTTAGCCCATTTCTTGATTGGATCATTTGTTCTTTGGGTGTTGAGTTTGATAAGTTCTTTATAGATTTTGGATACTAGCCCTTTATCTGATATGTCATTTGCAAATATCTTCTCCCATTCTGTCGGTTGTCTTTTGGTTTTGTTGACTGTTTCTTTTGCTGTGCAAAAGCTTTTTATCTTGATGGGTTCCCAATAGTTCATTTTTGCCCTTGCTTCCCTTGCCTTTGGTGATGTGTCTAGGAAGAAGTTACTGTGGCCGAGGTCGAAGAGGTTGCTGCCTGTGTTCTTCTTTAGGATTTTGATGGACTCCTGTCTCACATATAGGTCAAAAGGATTTCTGACTCTATCTCCTACCTCTTTATGATTCACAAGCCTTAATACAGCAGTTTGATCACTGAATGCAGCCATCCCCAAACAGGGTTCACCTCTTCTTGGTCACCTTCTGGCTAATGATCAAGGTAATAGTGCAGAATTACGTGTCTCAATTTGAAGATTTTGCCCTGTAGTCTGACCATTCCTAAGTATGATACATCTTTCTCTTTCCTGGCAGCAAATTCAGGCTGTATTGGTTTGTGTACCCTCTTAGTAGCAGCCCAGCTAAAAGAAAAGATAGCACATATAAACCTAATTCTGTTTTAATCACCTGGATTCTCTTGTTGGATTGACATGATCCTAGATCAAAAAGATAATGACAATTTGGTTAGTATACTGCTAGCTGAGTACCACATAATGACCCATGTTGGCCAAGGTAGCATATATAATGAGTCTGTAAATTTTATAAAAATGCCCTTGTTGCTTTTATACCTGACCTAGTCCAGATGAAAGGTCTAAGGGTAAGTAGAATATGAGTTGAGAAAATGTAAAAAGCTTCTCATTTTTTCATGAAATATTTTTGTCAGTCTCATCCTATGGGTTTGGAAGTGTTTCATTCTATTTTAATTCTGTAGTAATTTTGTATAAATTTTGTCATGGTTTTCCATGGTAATTTCTCATGTAAATTCAGCTCAGCCTCTCATGAGTGTAGTTCTTGGCTACAAATTCTCTGTAGAAGTTATTACTATTATCGTTATCTTTTACCACTTTGAGGTTATTAAAAAAATAGCATTTCCTGATGAGTTTCTTTCCTGAATGATGTTTTCCAGCTCACCCTTTCAATGAGGATGCATTCTTTATAGATTTTGCCTTTATGATAGAGTCACATATATAGCTTTCTATTTTTCATGGCCCTAAGGCTTATTCTCTTATTCCTCTATGTTTCCTCTATGTTTTATTATTGATTAACTGAACACCTTAGGTTCCTATTATTGGCATTCATTTCCAGAAATGTTATGGCTTCCATGCTCACTTGCCACTTATTTTCAGATAGCTGTTTGTTTCAGGGAATTCTGCTTTTTCTGTGGGCCCAACAATGCATGAAAAAGTCATAATTTACATAGATCCCCTGTCTTTTTAGAGAAGACATTGGAAAATATTGAAGTCACCATTTTGTTTTTGCTAATATCTATTCAAATATCTGAAAACTCAAAATTTTCTTTATAAAATTCTTTAATAAATTCATATACTTTAACAGGTATTATTTTTCTGTTTCACAAAGACTAATTTTCAAACTCTGATCAGGAATAATGTCAGGTAGAAGCAGAATAGGAGAAGCCAGCCTTAAAACCCTCACAGAAACACCAATTTTAGTAATCACTCACAGATGAGAAGATCTTTATGAGAGCCTAGAAGTCCAGCTGAGAGGTTCTGGCATCTTGGAGAAACAAAATTGTGAGAAAAGATGCATATCCCTGGGATGTGAGGATCGTTCAATATATTCAAATCAATAAATGTGATATACCACATTAATAAAGGATAAAACCCACATGATCATTTCTATAGGTGCAGTAAAAGCGGTTGACAAAATTGAACTTCCATTCACAATAAAAACTGTCAGCAAATTAGGTATAGAAGGAATGTACTTCCATATAATAAAGGCCATATATGCTAAGCCACTTGTTAACATTTTACTCAATGACAGAATCTAAAACCTTTTTCTTGAGTAATATTAGGAATAAGACAAGGATGTCTCCTTTTACCGCTTTTATTCAACATAATACTAGAAGCTATAGCCAGAGCAATTAGGTAAGAAAAAGAAATAAAGGGCATTTAAGTCAGAAAGGAAGGAGAACATTGTCTCTGTTTGCAGATGAAATGTTCTCATATATAAAAAACCCTAAAGACTCTACCAAAAATTGTCTAAAGCTAATCAACAAATTCAGTAAAGTTGCAGGAGACAAAGCCAACATACAAAAATGAGTTGCATTTCCATATACTAACAATAAACTATTTGAAAAAGAAATTAAGAGAACATCCCATTTTTGGTGGCATCAAAACAATAAAATACTTAGGAATAAATTTAACCAAATAGGTGAACGATTTCTATACTGAAAATGGTAAGACATTGATGAAAGAAATTGAAGAACACTCAAATAAATGGAAGGATATACCACGTTTATGAACCGGAAGAATTCACATTGTTAAAATGACCACACTACCCAAAGAAATCTACAGATTCAATAGCATCCCTACTAAAACTCCAATGTAATTTTTCACAGAATAAAAAAAAAAAATCCTAAAATTCACATGGCACTACAAAAATCTCCAAAACACTAAGGCAGCCTTGCAAGAAATAAAAAAGCTGAAGGCATCATACTTCCTGACTTCAAATTATATTTCAAAGCTGTAGTTATCAATTATCAAAATAGTATGCTATTGGTATAACCAGACATATAGACTGATAGGACCTAATAGAAAGTCCAGAAATAAACCTATGTGTGTATGGCTAACTATTCTTTAACAAAGGTATCAAGAATACAAAGTGGGGAAAGGATAGTCTCTTCAATAAATTGTATTGGAAAAAGTGGATGTCCATTTGCCAAAAGATGAAATTTGGACTCATATTTTATACCACGCACAAAAATCAACTTGAAATGGAATAAAGATTTAGACATAGGACCTGAAAAAAAAAAAAACTCCTAGAATAAGACTTAGGGGGAAAGCTTCTTGATATTGGCGTTGGCAAAGATTTTTTGTACATGACACCAAAAGCACAGGCAACATAAGCAAAAATAAACAAGTGGGATTGCATCAGACTAAAAAGTTTCTATACAGCAAAAGAAATGATCAACAAAGTGAAAGGCAACCTACTGAATGGGAAGAAGATATTTGCAAACCACATATCTGAGAAGGGGTTATATCCAAAATATATAAGTAACTCAGAATACTGAATAGCAAAAACAGACAAACAAAATCCCAGAGCAACAACAACCCCCCAATCCAAATAAACTAATTAAAAAATGGGCAAAGGACTGGAATAGACATTTCCCCAAAGAAGACCTATTAATTGCCAATGGGTATATGGCAATGTACTCATCATCATTAATCATAAAGGAAATTTAAATTGAAACCACAATGAGATATCACCTCACACTGTTCGGATGACTATATTAATAATAAATAAAAAAGGGTAGCAAGTATTGCCAAGGATATGGAGAAGAGGAAACTATGGTACACTGTTGGTGGGAATGTAAATTGATCTGGTCTTGCCATTATTAAATGTGTATTGAGTTCTCTTAAAAAATTAAAAATAGAGCTATGAGATCCGTAAATCTCACTTCTGGGTATTTATCCAAAGGCTTTTGAAAAGATACTAGCTTTTCTGTGGTCATTGCCATACTATTCAAATAGCCATGGAAGCATCCTAAATGTCCACTGATGGATGGATTGATAAAGAAAATATATATACAAGTAATGGAATATTATTCAGCCTTAAGAAAGAAACAAATCCTGCCATTTGTAACAATATTGATGGATGTGGAGAACATTAAGCGAAGTGAAATAAACCAGACACAAAAAGATAAATACTCTCATACATACGTTTTCTCACTATGTATGAAATTTAAAATAGTCAAACCAATGGAAGCAGAGAGTAGAATGATGTTATCAGGACTAGGAGAAGGAGGAAATGGGGAGGTAATGTCAAAAGGTATGAAGATGTACAAGATAAATGAGTTCTGGAAATCTATAGGGCATAGTGCCTATAGCTAATGGTAATGTATTATTCACTTAGAAATTGTGAAGAAGATAAATCTTATGTTTTCTTAACACATGTAACAATAATAACACTAGTAAGAAGAAGTAATAAAAAAAAGAAGAATTAATAGTAGTAGTTGTGGTGGTGGTGGTGGTGGTGTGGGAGGAAACTTTGGGAGTTGATGGATATGTCTATAGCCTTCATAATGATGGTGGTTTCATGGGTATATACTTATCCCCAAACTCATTGATTTGTATACATTACTTTTCAATCATACCTCATATGAGGTCAATCATACCTTAGTAAAGTGGTTGAAAAAATAAAAAATAAAATTAATTAATATATGTAAACAAACAAAAACCCAATAAACCCTGTGTGGAATAGATATATATTACCTTTTTTTGTTACATTATGGAAAGAGCAAGTATATACAAGTTGGGAGATCTTTATAATCTGACCAATTCTTTTTTTGGTCAGATTTCTTAATATAAAATGGGAAACAAATTGGATCTCAAAGGCTAGTTGTAGGAATTAAATGAGTAATCTGTTTAAAAATCTAGTAGAATTCTGGGAGAGAAAATATAGTGAGTGCCCCTCCACAGGTTTTATGGTTTCTGTTAATAGCTGTGTTTTCATCTGGGAAACTACCCTTCCCCTATTACTCATAATCTTAGTTGGATCCTTATTCAGAGTTCTAATTCCTGGCCAAACTAAGACAAGGGGACTTGCTTGCCCCATAAATTTGAATCATGAGCCAAGCAATGTGAGATGGAGCTTATTAATTTTAAAAGTGGTACTTTGAAGACTACTTTCCTTTCATAGTTGTTACTTAGATTCTCATCCTTGTCATTTTGAAGTCCTCGTTCATCAAAATTTTCTTTATTCTTTGAGCTTCCCATATTCTGATAAATTCTGTTCTTGCTTATGCTAGTTACAGTGCATACCCATTTGTCTTGCATGTAAGTATTTCTAATGGGTATATATGAAATTGACCATAATGTTCAAATATTTGAAACCATTCATTTATAAATATTTGTTGAATATTTATGCATGAGGCACTTTATGGTTTGCTGGAGATATATAAAAAGATCCCACACTCAAAATTTTTATAGTCTAGTTTTCCTATTTCCCTTGTATATCTCTCTCTCTGTGCCTTCACTTCATTCTCTCATTTTAATTACATTCTTTCTGGAATTGCTTAACTATCTGAAAATCAGATTTCATGGAGGATGGTCACCTGGATTTTCCTTCTCTTTTAGACCCCACACACTGTTACCTATGTTTTCATGCCTATGACCCCACTTTTCTCTATCTTATTCTCTATTTTATTCTCTACAGAGATAGAATCTTTGTATTCCAAATATTAGCAAGCCAAAATTATAAATTTAAGCATTGAATTATTAAATTTAAGATGGCAGAATAAACTATATAGGGACTAGAATTTTTACAGCATCAGTGAGTTTTATAATAGATTATACATTATAAATAAAATCAGAAAAGTGAAATATTTCTTTCTGTGGAACTCTCTCTCTCTCTTTTTTTTTTTTCCTCTTATCTCTTACCTGTTTGGAATTGTGGATCTAGTAGGAGGAGTACCTACTAAAGGGCCTCATTGTTTCTGCTATGAGGTTCAGAAGAAAGGAAGCAAAGGTTTTATATCTCAGAGATGGGCTCTTCTCCCCAGGAGTCAATTACTTCTTATTTTCTTTGACTTCATTAGGTTGTTCCACTAGTGTACTAATATTCTAATTCCTCTAGTATCTTCCAGTATTCACAGTGATAAGATGGAAAATACTAAGCCCAGGGTCTCAGTGTGTGTTTTTTGGCTTGACTTTAATTCAACCCTAAAGCTAATGGAGCAGTGTGCTGTCCATGGGCACCAAAGCTCCATGTGGCCGGTCCATTTCATTAATGTAGGAGGCTTCAGAGAAATATGGCACTAAAGATTGTATCTGGAGAACAAATTAGTTGGTAGTGACTTCTGTGTAAATATGTCTTATTAGAGGAGTGTGATTTATGGTTTCTAGATCCTAATTTTTAAAAACGCAGTTTGGACAGACTTTTTTTTTTTTTTTTAGATTTTGTTTATGTATTTGAGAGAGAGATAACAAGAGTGGGGTGAAGGGTAGAGGCAGAAGCAGACTCCCTGTTGAGCGGGGAGCCTAATGAGGGGCTCGATCCTGGGACTGTGGGATCCTGACCTGAGCCGAAGGCAGACGCTAAATGGACTGAGCCATCCAGGCGCCCCTGGACAGACTTCTTTAACATCCTGACAATATAGTCATCAGATATCCAGGTCTCAGATTAAATTGGGAAAATTATTCATTTCCTACCTAGTTTCCATAATGGGATTTTTTCCCCCACTGATAATCATCATATCAAAATATTTTGGGGTAAAATAATAAAGAGCTCTTTTTGAAATTTGTGTGACATGGAAAGTTAAGTTCATGTATCTGATGCTAAGCAAGTGAAACGTAAAAATAATGTTTACTATATTTAAAATTTAATTGCATGCTTAAGATATGTTTTATAAGCTTTGTACCTGGGACATCTGGGTGGCTCAGATGGTTAAGTGTCTGCTTTTGGTTTGCTCAGGTCATGATTTCAGGGTCCTGGAATCTAGCCCCACTTCCAGTTCCAGGCTCAGTGGGGAGTCTGCTTCTTACTCTCCCTCTGCCTCTCTCCCTTGCTCATGCTCTCTCTCTCTCTTTCTCTGTCTCAAATGAATAAATAAAAACAAATCTATAAACTTTGTGTCTGTGAACCTCAAGATACCTTTTGAAGCAGTAGGGAAAATTACTAGAGAAAAAGGAGAAAGAAATCTCCCCTTTGTCCTTAGTATGCAATCTTCATAAGCCTCAGAATATTTATTATTTGCTTTCTAAATGTATCCGCATATTTATCTTTATAGAATTAGACCATATTTTTCTGTATTTTTGCAATGATGCCATTCCAAGGAAGTGAAATATTTATTTCACTTATTCTTGACAACACTTTAACATTCTTCCTGTGAAGTAATTTCTGGGGAGTTAAAAATAGCATTTAAAAAATCACTTCTACTTTCAGCCCAGATTGTGAGACGCATTCAAAATATGATTTCCAAAAAGTGCAGGAGGTGTAATGGAGGTGCTTTATTATTTTTTCTATGGCCAATGAAATTTGAAATTTCAGTTTCTGCTTTCTGATTTATCTGTCATTTGACATGCTTTATAAAAAGAAATTGTCTTTTGTTTTCTACCTTTAAATCTTCTGCATTTAGTAAATAAAATGTTAGAGAAAGACTCTGATTCTATTGTCTGAGAGTGTCTAATAATTTTTATTATTAGATTTATAAAGCCATATACATTTTGTTAAATGTTTATTGAAAAACATTGTGCCAGAGAGATTTGTTTAATGAGCAAAGGATTTGAATTGAGAAGAGTGTGCTCTTTATATATTGTGTGAATATTATTTATGACTCAGGGCAGAGTAGACAATGGGAAAAACGAGGTTTTTGCCCAATGAAATGAAAGGTAATACTAGTTTTAACCTTTTACTTTTTTCAAACAACCACTGGAAATAGAACAGAAATTGTCTCTTCTTCCACATCAAGGATAATATAGTATGGAATGATTTATACAGATGTCTTTTTGAGGATTCATTAGTGTAACATTTGACCAAAAAAACCCAAAACAGCAAAATATTGGCAAAGTAATTCAATGGCATGTGGAAGTCTCAAGCTCACTTCTCCTTCTCCTACTTTTTAGGTTCTTTAATACATAATACATTTTTCCTTCAGATTTTCCATTTTATCATCATCATCATCATCATCATCATCATTCTCTTCAGAACCAGTTATATTTAATGTGTTAAGCCACATAGGAAAAATGCAAAATAGTGATTAATAATGTAATTAACTAAATTAAAATTTACTAAATTTAAATGTAAATTTATTTTATTTTTTACATGTAGAATAAATTTTTTTAAGATTTTATTTATTTATTTGACAGAGAAAAACACAGCAAGAGAGGGAACACAAGCAGGGGGAGTGGGAGAGGGAGAAGCAGGCTTCCCACTGAGCAGGGAGCCGGGTGCGGAACTCGATCCCAGGACCCTGAGATCATCACCTGAGCCGAAGGCAGACGTTTAATGATTGAGCCACCCAGGCGCCCCTAGAATATAAATTTTAAATGTAAATTTATATAGAAATTTTATGACAGGAACATAAAGGTAGACAAATGCTTTTATTTTCAATAAATAAAATCATAATTTTTTAAAGATTTTATTTATTTACTTGAGAGAGAGAGAGAATGAGAGATAGAAAGCACGAGAGGGAAGAGGGTCAGAGGGAGAAGCTGACTCCCTGCTGAGCAGGAAGCCCGATGTGGGACTTGATCCTGGGACTCCAGGATCATGACCTGAGCTGAAGGCAGTTGCTTAACCAACTGAGCCGCCCAGGCGCCCTAAAATCATAATTTTTAAGAAGGGAATTTTATTTATTTTAGCAGCTTTCCTGACCAAGTCACCTTTTTTTTCCTCAGGCCATCTCCTTCCCTTACTTAAAGTAGTTACTTCCTTTGTTAGAATACTGAATTATACCTCCCTAACAAGGGAGTGGATTTTTTTTCTTCTTATGATCCATGTTCTGCAGGCCAGCAGGTGCATTATAATTTGTATTCATGCAGAATCCTATTCTTTCTCCAATAAGATTATCTCTTAATCTTTGACAAAGCAGGAAAGAATGTCCAATGGAAAAAAGACAGTCTCTTCAACAAATGGTGTTGGGAAAATTGGACAGCCACATGCAGAAGAATGAAACTGGACCATTTCCTTATACCACACACAAAAATAGACTCAAAATGGTTGAAAGACCTAAACGTGAGACAGGAGTCCATCCAAATCCTTGAGGAGAACACAGGCAGCAATGTCTTCGACCTCAGCCGCAGCAACTTCTTCCTAGAAACATCACCAAAGGCAAGGGAAGCAAGGGCAAAAATGAACTGTTGGGACTTCATCAAGATAAAAAGCTTTTGCACAGCAAAAGAAACAGTAAACAAACCAAAAGACGATCAACAGAACGGGAGAAGATATTTGCAAATGACATATCGGATAAAGGGCCATTATCCAAAATCTATAAGGAACTTCTCAAACTCAACACCCAAAGAACAAATAATCCAATCAAAAAATGGGCAGAAGGCATGAACAGACATTTCTGCAAAGAAGACGTCCAAATGGCCAACAGACACATGAAAAAGTGCTCAACATCACTCGGCATCAGGGAAATACAAATCAAAACCTCAATGAGATACCACCTCACATGGGTCAGAATGGCTAAAATTAACAAGTCAGGAAATGACAGATGTTGGCGGGGATGTGGAGAAAGGGGAACGCTCCTACACTGTTGGTGGGAATGCAAGCTGGTGCAGCCACTCTGGAAAACAGTATGGAAGTTCCTCGAAAAGTTGGAAAATAGAGCTACCCTATGAACCAGCATTTGCACTACTGGGTATTTACCCCAAAGATATAAATGTAGTGATCAGAAGGGGCACGTGCACCCCAATGTTTATAGCAGCAATGTCCACAATAGCCAAACTGTGGAAAGAGCCCAGATGTCCATCAACAGATGAATGGATAAAGAAGATGTGGTGTATATATATATACAATAGAATATTATGCAGCCATCAAAAAATGAAATCTTGCCATTTGCAACGACATGGATGGAACTAGAGAGTATTATGCTAAATGAAATAAGTCAATCAGAGAAAGACAATTAACATATGATCTCACTGATATGAGGAATTTGAGAAACAAGACAGAGGATCATAGGGGAAGGGAGGGAAAAATGAAACAAGATGAAACCAGAGAGGGAGACAAATAATAAGAGACCCTTAATCTCAGGAAACCAACTGAGGATTGCTTGAGTGGTGGGGGGTGGGAGGGATGGGGTGGCTGCGTGATTGACATTAGGGAGGGTATGTGCTATGGTGAGTGCTGTGTATTGTGTAAGACTGATGAATTACAGACCTGTACCCCTGAAAAAAATAATACATTTTATGTTAATATAAAAAATATATATGTATTTTGAACCTACTTCAACTTATTGCTCAAATGTCACCTTTTCACCAGGCTTATCTGACCATCATATTGAAAATTGTCACATACCTGCCCCATCCTGTATTCCCAGGTCCCTTTACACTGGTTCTAATTTTTTTTCTTAATAATATACACTAATTTTCAGCATAATGTAAATTTTATTTAGCAAGCACTTATATGGGCTTACTGTATGCTGGGCACTATTCCCCAGTTACTTATAAATATTACTTCATTTAATTTTCATAACAACCTTATGAAGTAGAGACTGTTTTATAAATAAGGAAACAAGCACAGAGCATTACTAACTTGCAAAAATTACAGAGCTAGGAAGTCTCTGAACTGTGATTTCAGTCTAGGCAGTGTAACTCCAAAGTCCATGCTCTAAAAAACTTATGCTCCTCTTTTTCACTTGTTATATTTATTGTTTGTCTCTCCCTTGAGAGCAGAAATTTGTCTGTTTAGGTTATGATTGTACCTAAGGTGCCAAAAATAGTGTCTGGAGTCTAGTAGATGCTCAGTTAATAGTTGATCAGCATTAGCATGCTAGGTAATGTAATAGATCAGCAAAAATTCTAGGTTTCCTCAGGTCAGGAGAGGAGATGAAATAGATATTAAATGAATAATCTTAGAAATAAGGGCTTAACCTAAAATATTGACAAAATCTCTACAGTAAAACACAGTGTAACATGGAAACATAATTTTGACTGGGTTAGCTAAAAATGTTTGTTTTAAGAAATCTTTGAGGTCTACTCAAGCCCTGAAGGGTTGAGTAGAACTTATCTAGATAAATTGGGGAAAATGACTTTGCCTGGGATAGGAAACTAGACATGTTAAGTCTAATAGGTGAGACTACATCTGAATTGCATAGTTAAAATTCCAATACAACTGGAAACTATAGGTAGAAAGGAAGACCTGTGGAAAGGAGACTATGAAGGAAGCTAGGAGTTGTATTGTAAAGGACCTTAGAGTTCATGTTAAGATGTCTGGACTTTAAGAGTGTGGGAGTGGGGCCTGGTTGGCTCAGTTGGTTATATATCTGCCTGAGACCTTGAATCTAGCTCCCAGCTCAGCAGGGAGTCTGCTTCTCCCTCTCCCTCTGCCCTCCCCTCTCTTGTGCTCCTGGGTGCACACATGCTCTCTCTCTCTCTTTCTCTCAAATAAATAAATAACATCTTTAAAAAAAAATGTAGTGGAAAGCCAAGTCCTAAACAGTGAATAAACATGATTAGTTTTACATTTTTGATATCCGAATGCAGTGTAAAGAATGGATTAATAAGAAGCAAGAGAGAAGATAACTAGGCAGTAGGGGGTGGTACCCAACAGTAGAGTAATCTAGGCAAGAGATGATAGTGTTTTTATATTAGGGTAGCTGCAGTGGAAATGAAGATAGCTGTATAGATATTTGGGAGTGGAATCTATTGGATTCGTTTGTTGATTGATATTGGAGATGAGGAAGGGAGTGGCAAAAAAAAGAGAATTTCCTAGATTATGGTTTGAGTAACTGATCCTGCTGCCATTTAATGACATAGGAAAAATAGAAAATAGGAGAGTCACATTTTAGGAGGTAAATCATAAGTTCAGTTTTGGGCAGTGGACATATCTATATGATGCTCCAGAGAGATATGTTTTGTGCAAGAGATTTGTCATTTCTTAGCACAGTGGAAATATTTCTACTAGTTAAAGCTGTTGGAGAAAATTTGCCTGGTGAGATCTTTCAAAGTGAAAATAGAAGATTAACCCGGAGAATGGATGCCTTCATGATAACAGTCAGGATTTTAGGTATGGCTACAGCAACAGGAGTCTGCATATCACTGAGAATGATGGCAAAATACAAATTTTGAGAATGCTTATCACAGTATTGTTTATGGTAGCAGGGAGGTAGAATCAATCTAAATGTTTGTCATTAGGGAAGTGGATAAATGTGATAGAAGCATCCCATGTATTACTATACTTTTTTAGAATAAATTAAAGATACACAAAAATGGATTGATTTTAAAATATTGCACTAAGTGATGAAAGAATACAAAATCAGATGTATGGAATATTGCCACTGTGTAATTACTTATATACACTGAAGCATGTGCACACACAACGTTATGTATTTTTAAATGATGTGTACAGATTCAATTAAAAATATTAAATCCACTACCTTGGCTATCTATAGAGAGAGGAAAAATGGAAATTATAAATTTAAAAAGGGAAAAATGGGTGTGGTATCCTGCATCAATGTTAAAGTGTGTCTTTGTCCTGAGATTTAATTTAATTCTCAGTACTTAGTTAAAAAACTGTGAGAAAATATTTAGAATACTGTCAACAGGATCAACTGCTGTCATGATGTCATAGAATATAAGGATAATGAAGTATCTGTTGCCTTTAGGAAAATGGTAGTCATTGACTGCCTTAAAAGCATTATGTACAAAGAAAGCCTCGGCTGAACCAGATTGATTCAGGGATAAGTCAAGAGTGGAAAAAATATGCCATTCTTTAAAATTAAGTAGGTAAAAAGTATTCTCCCTAGAGATAGCAGCAAAAATGTTTGCCATCTACCTGGTGCAAAAGTTAAAAAATAGAGTGTCTTAGTTTGCTAGGGCCACAATAAGAAAATACCATGGACTGAGTGGCTTAAGAAATGGTAATTTATTTTTTCACAGTTCTGGACGCTGGAAGTTCAAGATCAAGGTGTTGGCAGGGTTGATGTTTCCTGAGGTGTCTCTCTTTGGCTTGTGGATGGTTGCTTTCTCTCTGTGTCCTTATATGGCCTCTTCTCTGTATGTGTGTGCCAAGTGAAATCCTCTTCACTCATACTGGATTAGGACCTGACCTTTATGACCTGATTTAATGTTAATTACCTTTTTAAAGGCCTTATCACAAAATACATGTCCATGGGGGTTAGGTCTTCAACATATGAACCCTGGGGGGATGTAATTCAGTATATAACAAAGAGTCACTTGCAAGACATGAACCCCCAAATTTTACCACAAAGGCAGTTTTAGTCCATATTTGAAATACCCATTTTGGTACAACTCAGAAAATCATCTTGCCTCATCCTGGTGAAACACCTGAGGCTCACCAAAGTGGCAAAAACAAAACACATGTAGAACATTTTTACAACTCAGGTACATAAGATTCTCAGGGGGAAAAAATATGTACTAGAGAAGACGAGTTAAAGAAGGCAAAAACTGAAAAAAAAGTGAGTAAACAAATCATTATTTGTAACAGTAAATAAATGCAGCAAATAAAAGAACATAAACTACAGCAACTGGTTTAAAATGTTCATGGATACAAATGGAGAAACCACAAGGCAATCAAAACACTTTTACTTTTTTTAAAAAAGGAAAGAAGAGGAACATTGAATGAGAACCAAATAAAAATTCTGGAAAATAAAAAATTGTATTGAAAAGTATTAAAATAGATTCATAACATTAAAATAAATGTGTGAAAAATACATGGAAAGAGGAGATAAATATGAGAAAATCATATTAGAGTACATGGACTGGGTGTTATATGCAAACAGTGGATCATGGAGCACTGCATCAGAAACTAATTATGTGTAATGTATGGTGACTAACATAACATAATAAAATTAAATTAAAAAATACATGTGAGATACGATGAAAGGGACATGGCAAGAGGAACATAGAATGACATCAGAAAAAGATATTAATGCAAATGGGACAGGAGATTGTGGGACAGAAGAAAGTTATGAGGATTGTGGCTGATGATTTTTTTCAGAATTGAAGATGAGGAGCCTGCAGATTGAAGGAGAATGCAGAGGCCTTAGTAGAATGATAAAAACAGGTGCAAGTCAAAAATGTCACATAATTATTTCCAGACCATAAGAAAAAGGAAAACAACTAAAGGAAAAACACCCTGCAGAAACAACACATATATTGGCAGCTGTGTCTCATATGCAACAAAATGTAAGAAAAATTATAAATTAATGTTTTTAAAATCCTGAGGAAAAAGAACTTTTGACCCAAATTTTAAAACCAGGTAATTTAAGAATGAGGTTGTGTAAAGATGTATTCAAGTATGCAATTACTGAGGAATTTATTACTTAATGATTTTTTATATGAAAAAAAGGATGGATAATGTCCATAGTAGGAGAGTGGGATAGAATAAAAAACTAAACACAATGGAAGTTAAAATTAGACCTCTGTACTTTCTCCTCACTTTTTCTGTAAATTTAAATGCTCAGAAACAGTCTGTTAATTACTTTTTACAAAAGTTAAAATTATCTGACTGTATTAAAAAATCAAACTTTATTCTAGTCATGCTGTTTTTGAAGGTTGAGTTTAAATATTATGATAGAAAATTTGAACACAAGGGTAGTGAAAAAATATATACCAGGAAAACCCAAAGCCAAATAAATCAGTTATATGAATCTTAATAGCAGACAAAAAATTTTTTGAATTGAAGAAAAATGATAGGTATTATTTGTAAAATAATTTCTTAAAAAAATGTAAAATCAACCAAGAAATCATGTATCATGAATCTGTATTCACTAAATGATGGAGCCTCACGCATTAAGAGCAAAAGAAATGACAGAAATACAAAGAGAGAAAAGATGGTGGAGGAGTAGGGGACCCTATTCCAACCAGTCCCCAGAATTGAGCTGGATATCTTCCAGCTGAACACCCACGAAATCAGCCTGAGATGTAAGAAGATAGATGTGGATCTCTACAAACAGAATATTGCAGGCAGTTGGTTTCGAGGTACAAAGTGGGGAGCCGTGATTCCACGGGCAGATATCGGAGGATAAATGGCAGCGGGAGGGAGCCTGGCCATGGGGATCCTACACTGCTGGTGAGCGATAGCTTTCCCCGCGCTGGGAACGGGGCACAGACTTGCAGACCGGTAGCAGCAGGGAAAGGACTTTAGGGCAGCCCCCCCAGACAGAAACTGGAGCTGCAGGGCCATGTGTGTGAACTAGGGGCGGCTGGTGGTTCTAGAAGCACAAAGGACAGAGATGGGCCCTAACCTGGAAGCGAGGGCTGGGAGCTCTGCTGAGAGGCACACAACCCAGGACACTGCAGTTTATAGCAGCACAGACAGAAACAGAGATGGTGTGGCCTGGAGAGCTCACTGAAGAACAGACTACGATCTCTCTGCTCTGAGGCAGAGGGTTGGAAATGGTCTCTTCTCTCTCAGAAGAGACGCAGAAAGCTGCCAGGGAAAGCCACCAGAGAACAAAAGCCACGAAAAACCGGTTTTCACTGAGCCCATCCCCCGCCACAGGGGGTAGGGCAACTCTGCCCAAACAGGGATGCCTGAGTAACAGCGTGGCAACTCCTCCCCCCAGAAGAGAGGATGGGAGAACAAGAGGCCAGCAACCCTTAGGTCCCTAGAAAACAGGTGCATCTTGCTTGGGTTGTGGTCAATAATTTGGACTCGATACATTCCTTCAAACACCCCTCAGCAGAATGACTAGGAGGAGGAACCCCCAAAATAGGAATGACTAAGAGATTATGATTTATGCCACAGATTTACAAATGAATTCAGATATAACCAAGATGTCTGAGATGGAATCCAGGCTAGCAATTGTGAAGACAATAGCTAGAATGGAGAAATCAATTAATGGCAACATAGAGTCTCTAAGGGCAGAAATGAAAGCTGAATTGGCAGAACTTAAAAATGCTATCAATGAGATCCAATCTAATCTAGATAATCTAACAGCTAGGGTAAGTGAGCCAGAAGAATAAATTAGTGACCTCGAAGACCAATTAATAGACAAAAAGGGAAAAGAGGAAACCAGGGAAAAACAACTCAGAATCCATGAAAATAGAATCAGAGAAATAAGTGACAACATGAAATGTTCCAATGTCAGAATTACTGGAATCCTGGAGGGGGTGAAGAGAGAGAGAACTAGAAGATATATTTGAGCAAATCGTGGCTGAGAACTTCCCTAATCTGGGGAATGAAACAAACATTTGTTTCCTAGAGGCAGAGAGGACCCTTCCTATGATCAAGGAAAACAGACCAACACCCCAGAATGTAATAGTAAAACTCACAAATTATAGAATCAAGGAAACCATCTTAAGGGCAGTTGGGGGAAGAGATTCCTTATATACAGAGGGAGGGACACCAGAATAACGTCAGACCTATCCAAAGAGACCTGGCAAGCCAGAAAACCCTGGCAAGACATATTCAGGGTACTAAACGAGAAGAACATGCAGCCAAGAATACTTTATCTGGCAAGGCTATCATTTAGAATGGATGGACAGATGCAGAGCTTCCAGGACCAGCAGAAACTGAAAGAATATGTGACCACTAAGCCGGCCTTGCAAGAAATACTAAGGGGGGTTCTATAAAAGGAGAAAGACCCCAAGAGTGATATAGAACAGAAATTTACAGGGACAATCTATAAAAACAAGGTCTTCACAGGCAACATGATGACAATTAATTCATATCTTTCAATAATCACTCTCAACGTGAATGGCCTAAATACTCCCATAAAACGGCACAGGGCAGCAGATTGTATAAAAAGACAGGACCCATCCATATGCTGTCTACAAGAGACTCGTTTTGAACCTAAAAATACATCCAGACTGAAAGTGAAGGGATGGAGATCCATCTTCCATGCCAACAGACCTCAAAAGAAGGCTGGGGTAACAATTCTTATATCAGACAAGTTAGATTTTAAACTAAAGACTGTAGTTAGAGACACAGAAGGGCACTATATCATTCTTACAGGGTCTATCCAACAACAAGATCTAACAATTGTAAATATCTACACCCCCAACATGAGAGCAGACATTTACATAAGCCAACTGTTAACCAAAATAAAGAGTGATATTGATAACAATACGTTAATTATAGGAGACCTCAATACTCCACTCTCAGCAACAGACAGATCATCTAAGCAGAAAATCAACAAAGAAACAAGAGCTTTGAATGACACACTGGACCAGATGGCCCTCATATGTATATACAGAACATTCCATCCGAAAACAACAGAATACTCATTCTTCTCTAGCGCACATGGAACTTTCTCCAGAATAGACCACATACTGGGTCACAAATCAGGTCTCAAATGATACCAAAAGATTGAGATTATTCCCTGCATATTCTCAGACCATAATGCTTTAAAACTAGAATTCAATCACAAGAAAAAAACTTGGCAGAAATTCAAACACTTGGAAGCTAAAGACCACTCTGCTCAAGAATGTTTGGGCCAACCAGGAAATCAAAGAAGAACTTAAACAATTCATGGAAACCAGTGAGAATGAAAACACATTGGTCCAAAACCTATGGGATACTGCAAAGGTGGTCCTAAGGGGGAAATACATAGCCATCCGAACCTCAGTCAAAAAAAAAAAAAAAAAAGAAAAATCCCTAATTCACCAAGTAACTCTACACCTTAAACTAGAAAAAAAGCAACAAACGATGCCTAAGTCATACATTAGAAGAGAAATAAGATTAGAGCAGAGATCAACGAATTAGAAACCAGAAACACAGTAGATCAGATCAACAAAACTAGAAGCTGGTTTTTTGAAAGAATTAATAAGATCAATAAACCACTAGCCAGACTTATCCAAAAGAAAAGAAAAAGGACCCAAATTAATAAAATTACGAGTGAAAGGGGAGAGATCACGACTAACACCAAGGAAATAGAAACAATTATTAGAAATTATTATCAACAACTATATGCCAATAAACATTGCAATCTGGATGAAATGGATGACTTCCTAGAAACCTATAAACTGCCAAGACTGAAACAGGAAGAAATTGACAACCTGAATAGGTCAATAACAGTAATGAGATTGAAGCAGTGATCTAAAACCTCTGAAAAAACAAGAGTCCATGGCCTGATAGATTCCCTGGGGAATTCTACCAAACATTCAAAGAAGAAATAATACCTATTCTTCTGAAGCTGTTTCAAAAAATAGAAACAGAAGGAAAGCCTTCCAGACTTATTCTATGAGGCCAGCATTACCTTAATCCCCAAACCAGGCAAAGACCCCATCAAAAAGGAGAATTTCAGACTGATATCCCTGATGAATATGGATTCCAAAATCCTCAACAAATTCCTAGCTAATAGGATCCAACAATACATTAAAAGGATCATCCACCATGATCAAGTGGGATTTATTCCCGGGATGCAAGTGTGGTTCAACATTCGCAAATCAATTAGTGTGATAGAACACATTAATAAGAGGACAAAAACCATATTGTCCTCTCAATTGTTGCAGAAGAAAACATTTGACAAAAACCAGCATCCTTTCCTGATTAAAACTCTTCAGAGTTTAGGGATAGAGGGAACATTCCTCAAGTTCATAAAATCCATCTATGAAAAATCCACAGCGAATATCATCCTCAATGGGGAAAAGCTGAGAGCCTTTCCCTTAAGATCAAGAACACGTCAAGATGTCCACTCTCGCCACTATTATTCAACATAATACTAGAAGTCCTAGCAACAGCAATCAGACAACAAAAAGAAATAAAAGGTATTCAAATTGGTAAAAAAGAAGTCAAACTCTCTCTTTTCGCAGACGACATGATACTTTATGTGGAAAACCCAAAGACTCCACCCCCAAATTACTAGAACTCATACAGCAATTCAGTAATGTGGCAGGAATAAAACCAAAGCACAGAAATCAGTTGCTTTCTTATACACTAACAATGCAACTGTAGAAAGAGAAATTAGAGAAATGATTCCATTTACAATAGCACCAAAAACCATAAGGTACCTTGGAATAAATCTAACCAAAGAGGTGAAGGATCTATACTCTAGGAACTACAGAACACTCATGAAAGAAATTGAAGAAGACACAGAAAGATGGAAAAACATTCCATACTCATGAATCAGAAGAATAAACTTTAAGGGGAGCGGAGCAAGATGGCAGAGGAGTAGGAGACCTGGATTTCGTCTGGTCTCAGGAATTCAGCTGAATAGGGATCAAACCATTCTGAACACCTATGAACTCAACGGGAGATCAAAGAAGAGAGTAGCAACAACTCTCTGAACAGAGAAGCGACCACTTACTGGAAGGTAGGACGTGCGGAGAAGTGAATCCGAGGTGATATTTGGGAGGATAGACGGCGGGGGAGGGGGCCTCCGTTGGCTGCTTCTGGTAAGTGATAGAGCCGCGGAGCACAAAATCAGAACTTTTAAGAAGTGGGCTCCGCTGAAGGACGTCGCTCTAGTGGCTAAGTGGGGGGTGGAACCCTCACGAGACAGTGTGGTCTCAGGACCCTCGGGGTCACAGAAAAACCGGGGGTGCCTTAGTGCGGCAGAGCTCCCACGTATTGGAGCGGGGAAGCTGGCTGCACAGACGGAGCCGAGGCGTGAGCTCTCAGCTCGGGGTTGCCATAAACTGTGATCCGCGGCACAGTCGGGCCACTTTTCCTCCAGCAGGGACCCAACAAGCGGAGAGCAGGGGAGACTCCCATTCATCCCCTGGGAGGAGCGGTGAGGGAGCACACTGCAGGGATCTTCTGGGTTTGGAGACTCCACACAGGGTCGGGTGCTAGAGATAGAAACGCTCGGTCACTGGCCGGGTGAGCACGGAGTGTGGCCTGAGACCAGGGAGACGGCAGTGATTGAATGCTTTTCTCTGGGGGTGCACTGAGGAGCGGGGCCCTGAGTTCTCAGCTCCTCCGGGTGGAGAGTGGGAGGCCACCATTTTCAGCCTGGTCCTCCAAAGCTGTACCCAGGGCTTGCAGGGAACAAAAGCTCCTGAGAGCAAACTGGAGCAGCTTGCTTAGCCCGGACCGACAAGGGCGGGGCAATTCCACCTCCGGCAAAGACATTTGGGAACCACGGCAACAGGCCCCTCCCCCAGAAGATCAGCACGAACAGCCAGCAAGCCAAGACCAAGTTTACTGATCAAGGAGAATGGGAGAACTCCAGCGCTAGGGGAATACTGCACATAGAATTCATGGCTTTTTTTACCACGATACATTAGTTTTTCAAAGTTAATTTTTTTACGTTTTTTTTTAATTTTTCTTTTTCCCTTTTTCAACCAACATCTTATTAATCCCTTTTTTTAAAAAAAATATTTTTTATTTTTCATTTTTAGAGTCATATTTTATTCCTTCATAGTAGTTACCCTTATTTTTGGCATATATATATAAGTTGTTCTCTCTTTAAAGTTTTGAGATACAGTTTCTTCTAACAGATCAAAATATACCCTAAATCACAAGTGTATGGTTTTGTTCTAGTCTCCTGCCTGATCACATTCTCTTCCTTTTTTTTCTTTTTTTTTTTAATCTTCTTTGTTTTTCAAACAACTTCTTACCAATTCCTTTTATAAAATCTTTTATAATTTTCATCTTTATATTCATCTTCCATCCCCTCATTGTGTCAACCCTTATTTAGTACATATATCAGTCTTTCTTCCTTTAAAATTTTAGGAGGCACTTTTTTCTAAAAGACCAAAATACACCCAAAATCTAGTGTGTGGCACTGATCTATGCACTAGGCTGATCATATTTGATCAATTTCTGTTTTTTTTTTGGTATTGTTCTGTTTTTGTTTTTAATTTTTTCTTTTTCTTTTTGTTTTTTTTTCCTCTTTCTTCTTTTTTTCCCTTTGTTTCCCCTAAGGTCTTTTCTGATTTGTATAGAGTATATTTGCTGGGGACATTGTTAACCTGTTAGCATTTTGTTCTCTCATTCATCTATTCTCCTCTGGACAAAATGACAAGTCGAAAAAAATCACCACAGCAAAAAGAACAAGAGGTAGTACCGTCAGCCACAGACCTACTCAATACGGACATTAGTACGATGTTGGACCTAGAGTTCAGAATCATGACTTTAAAGATACTAGCTGGGCTTGAAAAAAGCATGGAAGTTATTAGAGAAACCGTTTCTGGAGAAATGAACTAAAATCTAACCAAGTCGAAATCAAAAAGGCTATTAATGAGGTGCAATCAAAAATGGGGGAACTAACTGCTAGGATAAATGAGGCAGAAGAGAGAATCAGCGATATAGAAGACCAAATGATGGAAAATAAAGAGGCTGAGAAAAAGATAGAGAAACAACTACAGGATCACGAGGGCAGAATTCGAGAGATAAGCGATACGATAAGATAAAACAACATTAGAATAATTGGGATCCCAGAAGAAGAAGAAAGAGAGAGAGGGGCAGAAGTTCTCTCCAAATAATAGCAGAGAACTTCCCTAATGTGAGGAAGGAAATAGGCATCAATATCCAGGAGGCACAGAGAACCCCTCTCAAAATCAATAAAAATAAGTCAACACCCCGACATCTAATAGTAAAACTTACGAGTCTCAGAGACAAAGAGAAAATCCTGAAAGCAGCTCGGGAGAAGAGATATGTAACCTATAATGGTAGAAATATTAGATTGGCAACAGACCTATCCACAGAAACCTGGCAGGCCAGAAAGGACTGGCATGATATCTTCAGAGCACTAAATGAGAAAAATATGCAGTCAAGAATACTATTTCCAGCTAAGCTGTCATTCAAAGTTGAAGGAGAGATAAAAGCTTCCAGGACAAACAGAAACTAAAGGAATTTGCAAACACGAAACAAGCCCTACAAGAAATATTGAAAGGCATCCTCTAATCAAATAGAGAGCCTAAAAGCAGCATAGATCAGAAAGGAACACAGACAATATATAGTAACAGTCACCTTACAGGCAATACAATGGCACTAAATTCATACCTTTCAATAGTTACCCTGAATGTAAATGGGCTAAATGCCCCAATCAAAAGACACAGGCTATCAGATTGGATTAAAAAACAAGACCCATCGATATGCTGTCTGCAAGAGACTCATTTTAGACCCAAAGACACCCACAGACTGAAAGTGAGGGCGTGGAAAACAATTTACCATGCTAATGGACACCAAAAGAAAGTTGGAGTGGCAATCCTTATATCAGACAAATTAGATTTTAAAACAAAGACTGTAATAAGAGATGAAGAAGGACACTATATCCTACTTAAAGGGTCTATCCAACAAGAAGATCTAACAATTGTAAATATCTATGCCCCTAACATGGGAGCAGCCAATTATATAAGGCAATTAATAACAAAAGCAAAGAAACACATTGACAACAATACAATAATCGTGTGGGGGACTTTAATACCCCCCTCACTGAAATGGACAGATCATCTAAGCAAAAGATCAACAAGGAAATAAAGACTTTAAATGACACACTGGACCAAATGGACTTCACAGACATATTCAGAACATTCCATCCCAAAGCAACAGAATACATATTCTTCTCTAGTGCCCATGGAACATTCTCCAGAATTGATCACATCCTAGGTCACAAATCAGGTCTCATCCAGTACCAAAAGACTGGGATCATTCCCTGCATATTTTCAGGCCACAATGCTTTGAAACTAGAACTCAATCACAAGAGGAGAGTTGGAAAGAACTCAAATACATGGAGGCTAAAGAGCATCCTACTAAGGAATGAATAGGTCAACCAGGAAATTAAAGAAGAATTAAAAAAATTCATGGAAACCAATGAAAATGAAAACACAACTGTTCAAAATCTTTGGGATGGAGCAAAGGCAGTCCTAAGAGGAAAATATATAGCACTACAAGCCTTTCTCAAGAAACAAGAAAGGTCTCAAATACACAACCTAACCCTACACCTAAAGGAGCTGGAGAAAGAACAGCAAATAAAGCCTAAACTCAGCAGGAGAAGAGAAATCATAAAGATCAGAGCAGAAATCAATGAAATAGAAACCAAAAGAACAGTAGAACAGATCAACGAAACTAGGAGCTGGTTCTTTGAGAGAATGAACAAGATTGATAAACCCCTGGCCAGACTTATCTAAAAGAAAAGAGAAATGACCCAAATCAACAAAATCATGAATGAAAGAGGAGAGATCACAACCAACAACAAAGAAATATAAACAATTATAAGAACATACTATGAGCAACTCTATGCCAGCAAATTAGATAACCTGGAAGAAATGGGTGCATTCCTAGAGATGTATCAACTACCAAAATTGAACCAGGAAGAAATAGAAAACCTGAACAAACCTATAACCACTAAGGAAATTGAAGCAGTCATCAAAAATCTCCCAACAAAAAAAGCCCAGGGCCAGATGGCTTCCCAGGGGAATTTTATCAAACAGTTAAAGAAGAATTAATACCTATTCTCCTGAAACTGTTCCAAAAATAGAAATGGAAAGAAAACTTCCAAACTCATTTTTTGAGGCCACCATTACCTTGATCCCCAAACCAGACAAAGACCTCATCAAAAAGGAGAACTACAGACCAATATCCTTGATGAACATGGATGCAAAAATTCTCACCAGAATACTAGCCAATAGGATCCCACAGTACATTAAAAGGATTGTTCACCATGACCAAGTGGGATTTATCCCTGTGCTGCAAGGTTGTTTCAACATCCGCAAATCAATCAACATGATACAATACATTAACAAAAGAAAGAACAAGAATCATATGATCCTCTCAATAGTTGCAGAAAAAGCATTTGACAAAGTACAGCAACCTTTCTTGATCAAAACTCATCAGAGTATAGGGATAGAGGGTACATACCTCAATATCATAAAAGCCATCTATGAAAAGCCTGCAGTGAATGTCATTCTCAATGGGGAAAAGCTGAGAGCTCTTCCCCTAAGGTCAGAATGCAGCAGGGATGTCCACTATCACCACTGCTATTCAACATAGTATTAGAAGTCCTCGCCACAGCAATCAGACAACAAAAAGAAATCAAAGGCATCCAAATCGGCAAAGAGGAAGTCAAACTCTCACTCCTTGAAGATGATATGATACTTTATGTGGAAAACCCAAAAGACTCTACCCCAAAACTGCTAGAACTCATACAGGAATTCAGTAAAGTGGCAGGATATAAAATCAATGCACAGAAATCAGTGGCATTCCTATACACCAACAACAGGACAGAAGAGAGACAAATCAAGGAGTCGATCCCATTCACAATTGCCCCCAAAACCATAAGATACCTAGGAATAAATTTAACTAAAGAGTCAAAGGATCTGGACTCAGAAAACTAAAAATACTCATGAAAGAAATTGAAGAAGACACAAAAAAATGGAAAAACGTTCTATGCTCATGGATTGGAAGAACAAACATTGTGAAGAGGTCAATGCTACCTAGAGCAATCTACACATTCAATGAAATGCCCATCAAAATACCATCCACTTTTTTCAAAGAAATAGAACAAATAATCCTAAAATTTGTATGGAACCAGAAGAGACCCCGAATATCCAGAGGAATATTGATAAAGATAAGCAAAGCTGGCAGCATCACAATTCCAGATTTCCAGCTCTATTACAAAGCTGTCATCATCAAGACAGTATGGTACTGGCACAAAAACAGACACATAGATCAATGGTACAGAATCAAGAGCCCAGAAATGGACCCTCCACTCTATGGTCAACTCATCTTTGACAAAGCAGGAAAGAATGTCCGATGGAAAAAGACAGTCTCTTCAACAAATGGTGTTGGGAAATTTGGCCAGCCACATGCAGAAGAATGAAACTGGGCCATTTCCTTACACCACACACAAAAATTGACTCCAAATGGTTGAAAGACCTAAACGTGAGACAGGAGTCCATCAAAATCTTAAAGGAGAACACAGGTAGCAACTTCTTCGACCTTAGCCGCAGAAACTTCTTCCTAGAAAGATCGTCAAAGGCAAGGAAAGCAAGAGCAAAAATGTACTATTGGGATTTCATCAAAATAAAAAGCTTTTGCACAGGAAAAGAAACAGTCCACAAAACCAAAAGACAACCGACAGAATGGGAGAAAATATTTGCAAATGACATATCAGATAAAGGGCTAGTATCCAAAATATATAAAGAACTTATCAAACTCAACACCCAAAGAACAAATAATCCAATCAAGAAATGGGTAGAAGACATGAACAGACATTTTTCCAAAGAGGACATCCAAATGGCCAACAGACACATGAAAAAGTGCTCAACATCGCTCGGCATCAGGGAAATCCAAATCAAAACCTCAATGAGATACCACCTCACACCAGTCAGAATGGGTAAAATTAACAAGTCAGGAAACGACAAATGTTGGTGGAGATGCAGAGAAAGGGGAACCCTCCTACTCTGTTGGTGGGAATGCAAGCTGGTGCAACCACTCTGGAAAACAGTATGGATGTTCCTCAAAAAGTTGAAAATAGAGCTACCATATGATCCAGCAGTTACACTACTGGGTATTTATCAGAAAGATACAAATGTAGGGATCCGAAGGGGTACGTGCACCCCAATGTTTATAGCAGCAATGTCCACAATAGCCAAACTCTTGATAGAGCCAGGATGTCCATCGCCAGATGAATGGATAGAGAAGATGTGGTATATATACACAATGGACTATTATTCAGCCATATAAAGGAATGAGATCTTGCCATTTGCAATGATGTGGATGGAACTGGAGGGTGTTATGCTGAGTGAAATAAGTCAATAGAGAAAGACATGTATCATATGACCTCACTGATAAGAGGAATTCTTAATCTCAGGAAACAAACTGAGTGTTGCTGGAGTGGTTGGGGGGTAGGATGGATAGGGTGGCTGGGTGATAGTCATTGGGTAGGGTATATGCTATGGTGAGCGTTGTGAATTGTGCAAGACTGTTGAATCACAGATCTGTACTTCTGAAACAAAGAATGCAACATATGTTAAGAAAAAAGAAAAAGAAAAAGATAGCAGGAGGGGAAGAATGAAGGGGAGTAAGTCGGAGGGGGAGACGAACCATGAGACATGATGGACTCTGAAAAACAAACTGAGGGTTCTAGAGGGAGGAGGGTGAGGGAATGGGTTAGCCTGGTGATGGGTATTAAAGAGGGCACATTCTGCATGGAGCACTGGGTGCTCCACATTATGCACAAACAATGAATCATGGAACACTACATCAAATACTAATGATGTAATGTATGGTGTTTAACATAACAATAAAAAAAATTTAAAAAGAAGAATAAACATTAAAACATCTATGCTACCCAGATCAATCTATACTTTAGGTGCCATCCAGATCAAAATTCCAATGACATTTTTCAAAGTGCTGGAACAAACAATCCTAAAATTTATATGGAATCAGAAAAGACCCTGAATTGCCAAGGAAATGTTGAAAAAGAAAAACAAAGCTGGGGGCATCACCACGTTGCCTGATTTCAAGCTGTATTATAAAGCATTGATCACCAATATTGGTACTGGCACAAAAACGGACATATAAACTAATGGAACAGAATAGAGAGCACAGATATGGACCCCCTACTCTATGGTTAAATAATCTTTGATAAAGCAGGAAAAAATATGCAATGGAAAAAAGCCATCCATTCAATAAATGGTGTTGGGAAAATTGGACAGCCACAATCAAAAGAATGAAACTCGACCATTCTCTTAACACCATACACAAAGATAAACTCAAAATGGGTGAACGACCTCAGTGTGAGACACGAATCCATCAAAATCCTAGAGAAGAACATAAGCAGTAACCTCTTTGACATTGACCACATCAACTTCTTTCAAGATACATCTCCAAAAGCTAGTGAAATAAAAGCAAAAATGACCTTTTGGAACTTCATCAAGATAAAAAGCTTCTGCACAGCAAAGGAAACAGTCAACAAAACAAAGAGGCCCCCACAGAATGGGAGAAGATATTTGGAAATATCACTACAGATAAAGGGCTGGTATCTAAGATCTATAAAGAACTTCTCAAACTGAACACCCCCCCAAAAAATAAGTCAAAAAATGGGCAGAAGACACCAACAGACACTTCTGTGAAGAAGACATACAAATGGCTAACAGACACATGAAAAAATGTTCATCACAAGGAAATTCAAATCAAAACCACATTGATATACCACCTTATACTAGTTAGAATGGCAAAAATTGACAAGGCAAGAAACAAATGTTGGAGAGGCTGTGGAGAAAGGGGAACCCTCTTACACTGTTGGTGGGAATACAAATTGGTACAGTCGCTTTGGAAAACAGTGTGGAGATTCCTCAAAAAATTAAATATAGAGCCCTCTATGACCTAGCAATTGCACTCCAGGGTATTTACCCCAAGACACAGATGTAGTGAAAAGAAGGGCCATATGCACCCCAACGTTCATAGCAGCAATGTCCACAATAGCCAAACTGTGGAAATAGCCAAGATGCTCTTCAACAGATGAATGGATAAAGAAGATGTGGTCCATATATACAATAGAATATTACTCAGCCATCAGAAAGGATGAATACCCAACTTTTACATCAACATGGATGGGACTGGAGGAGATTATGCTAAGTGAAATAAGTCAAGCAGAGAAAGTCAATTATCATATGGTTTCACTTATTTGTGGAACATAAAGAGTAGCATGGAGGATGTTAGAAGAAAGAAGGGAAAAATGAAGGGGGGGGAAATTGGAGGGAAAGATGAACCATGAGAGACTACGGACTCTGAGAAACAAACAGGGTTTTAGAGGGGAGGGGGTAGAGGATGGGTTAGCCTGGTGATGGGTATTAACGAGGGCACGTACTGCATGGAACACTGAGTGTTATATGAAAACAATGAATAGTGGATCACCACATCAACAACTAATGATGTATGGTGATTAACATCACATAATAAAATAAAAACAAAAAGAAATACAAAAAGAAATAGAAAAAGCCACAGTGTTCATATTTTGTTATATTTCTGTCAGAAATAGATCAATCAAGAAATGTTATGATGTAGAATATTTGAACAACAAAATGAGCATGCATGATATAATTGACATATATAAAATCCTAAACTTAAAACAGAGGATCCATTTGTAGTTGAACATGTCCTAGGCCAAAGAAATAAGTCTCAAGAATTTCTAAAGAATTTCTATATTATTGGTCATATACTTTCCCCATTAATACATAAAATTAGAAAGCGATAGCAAAATAATAGATGAATTAATCATTTAGAAATGTATAAGTGCTAAATAATTTATGATTGAGGAAACAGTGGAGACTTAAAAATATTTGGAATTTGTATATTAAATCAATACATATAAAGGTGATGACTAAAATAGCAATTCTAGAGACATGTATATTTTCAGTGGATGTAATTAGAATATAAAATTAATGAGTTAGGTAGTCACAGAACTAAGTAACCACAGAGTAAACTAAAATAAAATATGAAGAAAGAAATAAAAAAAAATTAAAAGAGACTTTGAAACAAATTAACAATAGAGATGGTCAACAGTTTTTAAAAAAGTTAGTTTCTTCAGAGGACTAAAAAATTAGTCCTAACTTGGGGCGCTTGGGTGGCTCAGTCAATCATCTGCCTTTGGCTCAGGTCATAATCCCAGGGTCCTGGGATGGAGCTCCACATGGAGCCCAGCATAAGGCTCCTTGATGAGCGGGGTGTCTGCTTCTCTCTCTCCCTCTGCCCTTCCCCTCCCCTTGCTTGTGTGTGTGCTCTCTCTCTCTCTCTCAAATAAATAAAATCTTAAAAAAATTGTCCCAACTCTACAAAGATTATTAGCAATAGAAGAAAAATCATATATAAATGATATTAGGAACAAAGAAGAAAACAAAGCTGCACATAGGAGAGATCATATTTTTAAAAATACAAAGAATGCTATGAACACATTTAGTTCAATAAATCAGATTTCAATAAAACCAGTAACTTTTTAGGAAAATGAAAATACTAAAAGTAATACACAGAGAAATAGGAAAATGAATAAACAACTTTAAATTATATATTTTTAAATTTTTTTAATTTAAAGATTTTATTTGACAGAGAGAGAGAGAGAGATCACAAGCAGGGGGTGGGGGCAGAGGGAGAGGGAGAAGCAGGCTCCAGGCTGATCACAGAGTCCGATGCGGGGCTCGATCCCAGGGCCTTGGGATCATGACCCAAGCCAAAGACAAATGCTTAACCAGCTGAGCCACCCCGGCACCCCAAAATAAATTAGATTTTTAATAGCAAGTTTATCTCCATTGCAACAGCAACACCAATGAAAAATTCTGGTTTCAATAGTATTTAAGTACAATAATCAGTGATAGTGTAGGGATGCCAGTAGGGTTAATACTGTTCAACCTATCTGGATGTATTAATATTGGAAAAGAGGAGGTTAATCTATTTCATTTTTGCTGATAACGTGTCTATAAAATGAAAGATTTTTCAGGTAAATTGAAAAAAACTGAATAAAAGGGAAGTCACCAAGGTGGCAGAAAACAAGGCAAATGCCATTTCTTTAAAAGAATAAGAAGATTTATTTGAGAGAGAGAGGTGGCGGTGGGTCAGTCAGTGGTGCAGAGGGAGAGGGAGACAGATAATCTCAAGTAGACTCCCTGCTGAGCACAGAGCCCAACTCAGAGTAGGGGGGTTTGGAGGGTTGGGGGAGTTGAGCGGGTGGGTTCGATCTGATAACCCTGAGATCATGACCAGAGCTGAAATCAAGAGTCGGATGCTTAACCCACTGAGCCACCCAGGTGCCCCATGAACACCATTTTTAAAATAGTTTTCTTTTATGTTATTTATCTACAACTAGATATAGAAAGTGAAGAAACTATTCTATCTAGATTAGAAATAAAGTTTTCATTATTAATAATAGATTTAACAACAATGTTTAGGACCTAAAGGAAGAAAACAATACAATTTCATTGAAAACCTTAAAGCAATTGTTGTACAAATGGAAAGATGTTGTATTCCTATAGAGGAATCCTGAATAAGATAAAAATGTCAATTTTCCAGAGAATAATATATTCATTTTCTGAAATTCTAATTAAAATTCCAACACTTTTAGATTTCAAATGTTAATTTTCAAATAGAAGAATAAAAGACTGAGACTTACCAAATCATAGAAAAGGAAAATAGTGGTGGAGTGCTTGTCATTTCAGTTACTGAAACATACTATAATAAAAATTGCATATTTGCAGAGAACTAGACACATATCATTAGTACTGACTGTAGCTTTTTTTTTTAAGATTTTATTTATTAGAGAGAGTGAGAGAGAGAGCACAAGCAGGGGAGCAACAGAGGCAGAGGGAGAAGCAGGCTCCCCGCTGAGTAGGGAGCCTAATGTAGGGCTTGATCCCAGGACCCCCAGGATCATGACCTGGGCTGAAGGCAGATGCTTAACCAAATGAGCCACCCAGGTGCCCTTTGACTGTAGCCTTTGAAAGTAGATACAGGTAAATGAAACAATTTGACATTTGACAAATATATTTCAATTCCCTAGGAAAAGGATGGTAATGTAGAGGTATAAAGTGTGTCCCTATCTAAAAATGCTTAAATATATTCAATGTGGATCACAAATATTGATCATAAAATACAAAGCATTAAAAAAAAACAATTTAGGATACTGTTATTGGTGTTATTGGTGTAGCTTGTTTTGGTCAAGATGCAGTACAAACAATTGACAAAGTCAATATACTTGAATTTTTAAAAATTATATTTTTATGCCATAAAAATTCTTAAAGATAAATTAGATGGTGAAAATATTCTATAAATGGGAGATGAAGTATTCTTTTTTAACACACAAAGTTTACATAATTATCAACAATATAAAGACAATGTACTAAAATTTGTTAAATATAATAGGTGATATATAGATGAGCAAAACCAAGTGTCCAGTGAACATATAAGATATTCATATTTCCTGTTAATCAGGAAAATTCAAAATTAATAACTATTGTATATCATTTTATAGCACTGATTTAGTGAATGTTTTTGAAGTGATAACAGCACTACAGGCAGAAATGTAAGAAAACGAGTACACTCATATTTCTGAAAACTGTGCCTTTATTAAGGACCTAAACATAACACTACAGACTGTCAATCCATCCATCCATACAGTGGAACAAATGAACAAACATGTGCCAGGAATTCTGTTAGGCACATATATCGGAAGATGACATAGCAAAGGGGAGTGTATTAATCAGGCTTCTTTCACTTGAAAGAGACTGAAGCCAAACTGAAGACAGCTAAAGAAAAAAGGAAAATGTGTTGGTTTATGTATCTAATACCCCTGGAATGAGGAACACTGGATTTAGAGACTCAAATGAGGTAATCTGGTCTCCATTTCTGTGTCTCTTTGAGCGAGTGTGTCTATATGGACACACAGTGACCACTAGCAGCCTGTTAGTCATGTACAGCATATAGCAATTAGAACAGGTATATGGGCTCCCCTCCATCACTTTGTGAGAAAACTCCTTGAGAGTACTCTGGCTCTCTGCAACTGTGAAAGCATGAAAGAGTGATCCTTTGATTGCCTGGTTATGTAGTCACTGGGGCAGAGGAAAGAGATGTAAACACACTGAAATAATGGAATAGATTGCTCAGGAAGGAGAGATTTTCTTTCCCAAAAGAAAGTAAAATAGATATTCTGGATTGGTTCCCTCAAACTTTATTCCAGCCTCCTATTTGTAGAAATTGAAAAGCTAAAATTATATCTCCAAGAGTTCCTTGCAGTGAGGGTATTGAGTATGAATTATATCTTAACATTAGATTCACCGAAGCAAAATTTAGAAGGAAGGAAGCCATCTTCTTGTAATTTTTGGGTATTCCCACTGACAATATCATGAAAATGTGTAGTGTTTTTTTTTTCTTTCCCTCTGAAGCATCTTTCTAATATCCACTCTCCAGCTTCCCCAGAGGTGATTTCTGTGTGATACTTTTTCTTGTAGTATACAGTGGCAACCTTGGAGAGAATAACTGCTTTAGTGGTATATTCTGTATCATTCTGTGAGTCACTCTAGGAGGCCCATCCAGGACCCACTTTTTTAGAAAATTCAGTAAGTAAATAACTAAACCCTTCATTAGCAAGGGTGAAACTTATAAGCACCTAAGTTCCTTTCTGATTAAAATGCCTACAATAGAATATTCTTTCTTGGCCAACCATGTATGAACAAAGGGCTGAACAAAGATTCTTGGCAAACAAACCCCAACAGATGTCCATGCTATCTATGCCACCACTTGCCTGAGTAGCATCTACTTCCCTTCTTCTTTTCATACATATAATAGAAAAAATTCTGACTATTCCAGGTTGAAGGAATTTTAGAGATGATTATGACTGCAGTGTGTACTGGCTGTGAGCAACTAGGACACTCAACCTAAAATTAATAGCAACAACAGTTGTATTTCCCGTAAGTTATTCCAAATAATAAGATTGTATATAAAGGTGAATTATATTTATGACATATTTTCTGAGAGGAATTATTTATGTTCTTTTTATGAAATTCAATGAAATGAAGGAGAAATGCTGATGGTAGATAATGATATAAAATATGGGATGTATGTGTCTATATGTCTGTGTGAAGGTTAAGTTATGCTTGTGTGTACATGATTTTCTATGAAGAGTATAATTTGTTAGACTAAATTTCATTATGGGGCATTTTTTTTTATTAGAGGACACAGTCTGTTAGGATAAATATTCTGGCTTCTCTTTATTTTCTCTCATTTCATTTAATAACTGAGCCAACTGAATGCATTTTAACTTTATTATCTCCCTATAAAATGTACTAAATAACATTTATTGATGTGAGTACAATAATTATTAAAATGTCAGTCAGATTCTTTAAATTATACCCAAAAGCATCTGGTGAAGCAACTGAACTCACTCCAACTACATTATGAAAAACAGCAACTGAGAATCAGATCAATAGCCTGAGTTTAGAGCCACAAAAATGTACCAGAGAAAAAGCTGCCTTGGGGGACTTTTAGATAATAGTTTAAATCAAACTAGATAAAGTAAGGAGTGTTCTAAGGATCATTTTTGAATCACTCTCTAAAATAACAGGCCCTCATTTCCTCCTCTGTTATTTATAAACTGAGAATGAATTATACATGTTATAGATAATAAAAACGTTTGAAGGCAAATTGGCATGAGAATCCATATTTCATAATAGATGATGAAATCTATGTCCAACAATTTAAGAAAAATGTTACTCAAATCTGTTTATTTCCCTTGTCTAAGATCCATCCATGTGAGACATATTTTTGTTGCTGTTGTTGTTTTGTTTTGTTTTTTACTTTTTACTATAATACTGAAATCTGTTTGGAAAATGAAAAATGAGGGAGAGAACGATCTCAATTTCAGTCATTTCTTTTCTCCATAGGAAGTATGTTGATAAACTCCTCTGATCCCCTATTTTTAAAAATTTTATAATTTCTTTTACTCCAGGAGCTATTACAGGAACAGTTCAAAATACATTTGTAGTGAGTTTTATCAAGATATGATTTACATACCATAAATTTCACCTTTTTACAATGTACAGTTCAGCGATTTTTAGTAGATTCACTAAGTTGTGCATCAGTCACAACAATGTGATTCCAAAACATTTCATCATCCATTCCCCAAAACCCTATACCTTTCAGCAGTCACTCCCCATTTCTCCTTCCCCTTAATCCTGGCAAATACTAATCTGTTTTCTGTCTCTCTAGATTTGCCTATTCTGGATGTTTCATATAAATGGAATCCTACAATATATGGCTTTTTGTATCTGGATTCTTTCATTTGGCACAAAGTTTTCAAACTTTACTCATGTTGTAGATTGAGTCAATACTTCATTTCTTTTTTATGGCCAAGTAATATTCCATTGTATGGATAAATGGTAATTTCTTATTGTTCTGGTTAGCTTATCTCATACCTCTGCATCCCACCCTTTTTCCTTACTGTTTTACTTTCATACCTTTTTCACACACTCCAAAGATTAATCATCAACATGCTTAAGACAATCTCAGGTCAGGCCTTGATTATTTTGTCCTTCTAGACCAGTGTCACACTAGTTTAATTATTATTTATGTGTAAAATGTGTTTGAATTTGCTAAGAAAGTTCTCCTTTTTGGTCTTCCTTTCCAGAATTATTTATGTTATTGTATTCTTTTGTGCAAAGTTTAGACTAATTTTATGAATTCTTATGCTTCCCCCAAATCCAATTGGGATTTTAATTATAATTTTTTTATATTTCAATTTTATTTTATTTATTTTTTATTATTAACATAGTTGTATTATTTGTTTCAGGAGCACAAGTCTGTGATTCATCAGTCTTACACAATTCACAGCACTCACCACAACACATACCCTCCCCAATGTCATCACCCAGCCACCCCATCCCTCCCATTCCACTCCAGCAACCCTCAATTTGTTTCCTGAGATTAAGAGTCTCTTATGGTTTGTCTCCCTCTCTGGTTTCATCTTGTTTCATTTTTTCCTCTCTTCCCCTATGATCCTCTCCCTTGTTTCTTAAATTCCACATATCAGTGAGATCATATGATAATTGTCTTTCTTTGATTGACTTATTTCACTTAGCATAATACCCTCTTGTTCCATCCACATCATTGCAAATGGCAAGATTTCATTTTTTGACGGCTATGTAATATTCCATCATATATACCACATCTTCTTTATCCATTCTTCTGTTGATGGACATCTGGGCTCTTTCCATAGTTTGGCTATTCAAAGGTGCCCCTTTGAATCACTACATTTGTATCTTTGGGGTAAATACCCAGTAGTGCAATTGCTGGCTTGTAGGGTTTTAATTATAATTTTATTGAATTTTTAGATCAGTTTTGGAAGAGTGATATATTTACAAGGTTACATTTCTTATCCATTAACATCATTTACTTCCCTAAGATTTTATTTCAGTTGACTTACTAAAAGGTATTTTGCATTTCTGTTAGGTTATCTACTGATTATTTTTAATTTTTATGCTATTATAGATGTCTGTTTTATCTGACTTCCATTTTTTTGTTTTTTTTTTCTTTTTTTTTTTTTTTGAAAGGGAGAGAGAGAGGGGAGGAGCAGGAGGAGAGGAAGAGAGAAATTCAAGTAGACTCCATGCCCAGCATGGAGCCCAATACAGGGCTCAATATCATAACTCTGATATCATGTCCTGAACTGAAATCAAGAGTCCAACACTTAACTGACTGAGCCACCCAGGTGTCCCTTACTTCAGTTTTCTAATTAGATATTCCTTGTGTTAGAGCAGATACTACTTGTGCTCTGCCTAGATCCCTCAACTTCATTTACTATTTTGTGTGCCCAGCCCTGGGCTTATGCGTGCTTGATTGCTTTGGGCTCACCTCTGAGACTTTTGAGAGGACTCACTGTTCCATCCCAGCCCCTTCTCCCAACAGTGGGGAGCAACTGGTGTCTATTCTCACCTAATTTAGGCATACCATAGCCTGTGTCTGTCCAAAGTGAAAATACATTACCAAGGTAGGACTAACTCTAGGATATAATTTGAACTCTGGAGTTTCTTGTGGAATTAGTTTGAGGCTATAACACCTTCTGTTTTCATACTCTTGTTTGTCTTCTACTTTTCTGCCCTGTTTCAACCATTTCCTTTCTCGTATCTTCTGGAATGGTTCATTTAAAAAAAGTACTTTATGCCTAAATCCTTGGATTTGGGTCTGCTTCTAAGAGAATTCAACCTCAGGGACATTTGTAGGAGCCTTATTGACTTTTTCTAATTAAGTTTTTTATTTGAATTCCAGTATAGTTAACATGCAGTGTTATATTAGTTTCAGGTGTACAATATAGTGATTCAACAATTCTCTACATTACTCAGTGTTCATCATGATAAGTGTATTCTTCAATGCCCATACCGTATTTCACCCATCCCACCGTCCACCTCCCCTCTGGTAAGCAGAGTTTGTTCTTTATAGTTCAGAGTCTGTTTCTTGGTTTGTCTCTCTTTTTCTTCCGTTTTTAATTTGTTTTGTTTCTTAATTTCCACTATGAAATAATATGATATTTGTTTTATTCTTTTTTCACTTAGGATTATCCTCTCTAGTTCCAACTATGTTGTTGCTCATTCTTTTTTATGGCTAGATAATATTGCATTGTGTGTGTGTGTGTGTGTGTGTGTGTGTGTGTACATATATATCAAATATTCTTTATCCATACATCAGTCAACGGATACTTGGGCTGCTTCCATAATTTGGCTATTGAAAATAATACTGCTATAAACGAGGGGGTGCATGTATCCCTTTGAATTAATGGTTTTGTATTTTTCTGATTAAATACCCATAGTAGGATCATTGGATTGTAGAGGGTAGTTCTATTTTTTCCTTTTTCAGGAAACTCCATACTGTTTTCCCCAGTGACTGCACCAGTTTGCATTCTCACCAAAAGTGCATGAAGGCTCCTTATTCTCCCCATCCTCACCAATACTTGTTTCTTATGTTTTTGATTTTAGCCATTCTGACAGGTGTAAGGTGACATCTCATTGTAGTTTTAATTTGCATTTCCATGATGTTGAGCATCTTTTCATATGTCTGTTAGCCATCTGGATGTCTTCTTTTGAGAAATGTCTGTTCATGTCTCATGCCCATTTTTTAATTGGATTATTTGTATTTTGACTGTTGCGTTGTGTAAGTTCTTTATATGTAATTTGGATGCTAACCCTTTATTGGATATATCGTTCATAAATCTCTTCTCCCATTCCTTAAGTTCCCTTTTAGTTTTATTGTTTCCTTCACAGTGCAGAAGCTTTTTATTTTGATGAAGTCCCAGTAGTTTGTTTTTGCTTTTATTTCCCTTGCCTCAGGAGACATATCTGGAAAGATGTTACTATGGCCCATGTCAGAGAAATTGCTGCCTGTGTTTTATTCTAAGATTTTTATAGTTTCAAGTCTCACATTTAGGTCTTTAAGCCATTTTGAGTTTATTTTTGTGCATGGTAAATATTTCACCATTTGTCCAGTTTCATTCTTTTGCATGTAGCTGTCTAATTTTCCCAATACCATTTGTTGAAGAGACTGTCTTTTTCCCATAGGATATTCTTTCTTCTTTGTTGAAGGTTAATCAACTGTATGATTGTGGGTTTATTTCTGGGTTTTCTAGTCTGTTCTATTGATTTATGAGTCTTTTTTTTGGCCAGGACCATAATTTTGATTTTTTAATATCCATCTTATATCCAGTGGGCTTTCCTTAGTTTTGATAAGTTTCTGTATATTCTTTTGTGTTACCATTGGGTAAATCAATAAAAATAAAAATGAGAAGTAGCAATACTGTAAGTCAATTTCCTGGTAAAACTGATCAAGGGAAAAAAGAAAACCCCACAGAGCACACAATCACATGAATTCATTAGGATATAACTAGGGTTTACAATGTTGCTCTTTCCCTATTCCCTTGTAATAAAATCCTCCCTAATTTATTTCAATAATAATTGTTTACTGACTCATTCAAAGACATAAATGCAGTAGTGTTGCTCTCATCATCCAGTACACCTGTCAGCAAAATTGAGGCGAGCTCATTTAGTCATCCTGGTTCCAGGGCAGCTTTACAACATATTGTCCCCAGTCTGAACTACTTATTCCGCTAAAGTAGGATCCATTGTGGGGAACATCATTTCAGAATTTGAGTTTCAGAGCATTGCGTACGTTCTTATGCAGTTCCCTTTGCCGAGCTATGTTTGTTTTCCTCCCTTTTGTACTTCACCAGGGATTGCTGCTGAAGCAGGTGAATACAATAGGGTTGGCTCCCCAGACTAAAACTCCTAGCCTGACATGGTCCAGGACCAAGTGAGGGAGAGAAAAGTGAAGACAAATCCCTCTATCTTAACTTGTCTTGTTCAGATTCATCATTTCTTCAATATAAGAAATCAGAATTTTTCCTTGTAATTAAATGTAACATTATATTGGGTCAAATCTGTATATGATTTCTGACATTTCCACAAGTTTCGAATATCAAAGGAATTATCTGTATCTTATAGTACTTAGTTTAAAACACTTTTGGAGGGGAATGACAAAAGTTTGTATCACTAAGTTGGTAATTGATTTGATTTATAGGGTTTTCCAAAACAAAATATGGAAATAGTTCTACCTTTTTTATGGCCATAGTGTGTGCGTTGGAAAGAAAGATGTCCCATGGATAAGGCAGTGTTTTTGCAGTTTAAAATATCAGTCTTCACTTGGGGAAGAAATATCTTTGAACCCTAAAAATGAGGCAGTAGTGTCTAATCCAAAAATTTCTTTTCTTTATAGTGGATGAACTGTGGTTATATTAGTCAGGATAAGTTAGATTATATTGTGGAAATAAACAACTGTCAAATTTCCGTGACTTACAAAAACAAAGTTTAGTTTTTACTCAGTCTACATTTCCATTGTAGGTAATGATTGTCCAATTTTGAATTATCAGTAAACCATTTTTTTTTTAGTATAAACAAGTCTCATGCAATATTTGGGATATACTCATCCTAAAAAACCCTATTTGTAGTTCATCAGGAGATTACACTGCTCATTGCTGTCAGTCAGTCTTACAGTTGCAGGAGCAGGAAATGGAGGACGTGTTCAACCAAATATTGTTTCTTATACCCCATGCTGTTGACTCATACCTAACATTTCCACATCATTTCATTGGCCAAATCAAGTCTCAGAGCCAGTGAGATTCAGTGAATGTTTTAAAAAATAATACAAGACACCACATAAAGACTAGAGAAAGTTTCATTGATATGGATACAGAGTTTAAGAGAAGATGCATGCATTCAACACATACTTCTGAGTGTATAATACCAGGCAAGTATGGCTGGAAATTCAGCAGTTAACTGAATTACAGATAGCATTTGCCCTCATGGAGATTGCGTTGTCAGTAGGAAAGATATTTTATACGTAATTACAAAACTATTAACTAAATAGGATTATGTTAGGAACAGAGAAAACAACTTTAGAGGAGGCAGTGAAAACCTAGTATTGAAAGGCTTAAAAATTTGTGGGAAGGTTAAACATTTTTTGATGGAAATGATAATTATCATGACACCTAAAGGATGGGTGTGAGTGAACCTCCTGAATGACAAAGACAGTGAAGATATTTTAGGCCAGGAGTTGACAAACTAAAGTCTGTGGGCCAAATCCCACCTGTTGCCCAAATTGTAAATGAAATTTTACTGGACCACAGACCTATTCGTTAGGTATTATCTATGGCTGCTTTTGCACTACATCAGGTAAGTTGGGTAATTTTAATAGAAACTTTATGGCCCACAAAGCTTAAAATAATTTCTCTTTGAATTTCTATACCAAAAAAAGGTTTGAGGAAACCTGTTCTAGGCAAAATGTAGTCTCTCTTTGGAGAAAGAAGCTTCACATATTCATGGAATGAGAGAATATTGATCTAGCTCATCCATGATGATGATGATGATATGGATGGAAAGACAAGGAACGTCCAAATCACATAGTGGTATGTAGAATATGTTTAAGGATTTTTTTCTATGTATAAAATAATGGTAACAGAGAGTGATCATAATTCAGTTCTTATTAAAAATATTATTCTGGGGGGTGCCTGGGTGGCTCAGTCAGTTAAGCATCTGCCTTCAGCTTAGGTCATGATCCCGGGGTCTTGGGATTGAGCCCTGCATCAGGCTCCCTGCTCAGCGGGAAGCCTGCTTCTCCCTCTGTCTGCTGCTCCCCCTGCTTATGCTTTCGCTCTGTCAAATAAATAAATCTTTAAAAAAATAAAAATAAAAATATTATTCTATTGGTGCCAGAAGAATAGTTGGAAGGAAGGCATTGGTAAGAGCTGCAAGACTAGTTTAGATCTGGTTACAGGCAGACGATGGCAGCTTGAAGTAGGGTGAGAGGATGGACTGGAATGCAAGAAATGCAGTCTACTAATGACGTAGACAAACAAGATTTAGTGTTTGATTTGATGTGGTGAATGAGGGGGGATGAGGAATTAGTTATGACTCTCACTATCAGAGCCATGCAATTTACTGCAACTGCAAAGAGAGAGGAACACATCTTCTGTTTTCTGTAGAGAGGGAGTCATCATTTCAGTTTTCAACATGTTGGTTAGAAGTTCGAATGAAACATGCAAGAGAAGATACTGAGAAACAACCTGATATACCAGCCTGGAATTCAGAAAACAAGTCTCTCTGGACATTTAATTTGAAAGTATTTATTGAAATCACTGGATTTTGAATTAAGAGAGAGAGAGAAAGCAACATTTAGGCTTGTCTAAATTGTATGCTCCCACCCATTTTTTTTTTTTTCTTTGCACCTTTGGTCACTGATTCAGTTAATGATGAAATACTGTGTCATTTCTCTTTTGATTTTTATGTATTTTGCTTTATTTTGTTTCATAGTGTTTTATGTCATTTTATTTTTTGTTGCTTCCATGAATTTTTCATGAGCATTGGTGTGTTTGATGGAAGAAAATTCAGAGATTCATTTTCTGGCAAGAAACTATATGATGCCATAAAATCCTCATCTTATCCCTCATTAATGGGATTGAAATAAGGGGCGGTGAGGTCATGATATCTACCCATCAAGGAGACAATTAATGAAAAACCTAGTTGATGGAGTATGGGGTAAGAAGATCAAATGAAGACACTTTTCAAGGTTTGAGGATTTTGAGCATATTTAAATAGTGATGGTAGAGATAGAATAAACAGAGTGAAATTGGAGACACAGAAATGAACAGAAAAAACAACATGAATATTCTGTAATTATGGGCATGGATGGACTTCAGAGGATGCTGGAACAAACCACCTTTTATAGGAAAGAGAAGTTTATGGATTTGTGGTGGGATGATGTAGGTAGGATAATTTCTATTGCTCTGTAAATTGGATGTGAGAAAGGTGGGAAGATAAATGTGGGGGTTTGAGAAGAATGGAAAAAGAAGAATACTTTTAGTGCTTGGGAAAGCAAATTGATTACCAAAATGTAGCAAATTTGTCAGGCAATATTAATACAGAATCATAGTCTCATCTATATGCATGAACCCTCTAGATTCTATCAGTAATTTAATCACGGAAGGTTTATTTAAAAAGATACTGGCAGTGGTCTTATTCCACCAACCACTCATCTTTCTGGATAACCTTTTCCCCCAATTTGATCCAGTTGTACCATCTCTCCTCTCCGTTTGAATTTGGGCATTCTGGGGGCCTTAGATCAACTCTGACCCTAAGCTGATGGCAAGGAAAATCATAGCTCACAGAAACTCCAAATTGCTTACAGAACATATAGATCCCCATTATCTCAATTGATGATTACAAGTGCAAGTCAAAGTTACATATTTCTATTGTGTCTACTGTTTGTCTTTATTTAGCGCCACAATGTCCATAATAGCTGCCTGGCATTTTTGAGCCTAGGACTCTAACCTGGATTTTCAGTATCTCATTCTTTCTTCCTGAATCATTTATTGTTTGCTAAACTAGTGCTAAAAGACATGTTTGCTTTTTTCTTATTTTCCCTAAACTCTGAACGTCCTTGTTTCAACTTACATATCTCTCAGCTTCTCTATCTATATTCTTTTTTCTAAATTCAATTCTGGTTTGTTTTAACTATGTTCTTTTATTGTTCTTCCTCTGGTTGGATTTCATCTGACCTCTACTGGACCAATAAAATAATAACAGTAAGTATGATTTGTAAGAACACTGTCTTCCCCACAAAGTAGTCTGTATTCATTTCCTGAGAGGAAAGAAGCTGAAGAGGGGTTTGGGCCCTTGTTAATTTACATTTAATTTTAGCTCAGAGGTCCTTAAAGGCAGTGGTTATGTCTGTGTGTGAATAGGGATATTTAATCAGTCCAGGCTGTCAGTTTGATAGTAGTGCTTATCAAGAAATTAGAGAAAAATGTGCTACCAAGTCCATCCTTCTGCCATAGAAGGAGCAACAAATCAGATGTGGAAAGTCAAACACTATGATTAAAAAGCTCATCTGCCCTAGGGAGTCTTTCATATATATATATTTAATATTCAGCTTGAGTGTACTACTGTGCGTACAGCTTTTTCTGTCTTAGAGGTTTTAATTGCAATACCTCCTGCACTGAGAAGGCAGATTTTTTTTCTTTTAAGTGATGCTACTGATTAATAGTATTTTAAAACTTGAGGGGTACAGAGTTGTGTCAGAGGAAGATTTTGATGATTTTCAAACAAGTATCTTTTCCTAGACACATTATGAAATACCACCTAAAATATATATGATATGTTGTAGTTCAGTGCCTCAAGGAAGTATCTATATCTTCCCTGTTTTATTTTATTTAGTATATATATTTTAAAGATTTTATTTATTTGACAGAGAGCAAGAGAGTACAAGCAGGGTGAGCGTATGAGGGAGAGGGAGAAGCAGACTCCTTGCGGAGCAGGGAGCCCATTGTGGGGCTCGATCCCAGGTGCCTGGGATCATGACCTGAGCTGAAGGCAGATGCTTAATTGACTGAACCACCCAGGTGCCCCTTCTGTAGTATATTCTGATAGTCTTAGATTAGGCATACAAATGCATACTTCACTCTGCTGCCATATTTGAATACTCTCCATCCAAAATGCATTTCAGCCTCAAAGCTTTAGCCATGAATAATAACAACATTTGTGAGTTAAACACCTTACTGGGATAGGTATTTTGTTCTAGGCTATGTTGGTCTAAACTAGATTCTCTAAATAGCAGAAAAACACTTTTTGCTTGGCTTGGCTTAATGATTTTGAGATTATCCAGTTCTATGTTAGCCCAGCCTTCTTTCCAGGGAATATGGAAAATCCTTCAGTGAGTCTCAGATTCCAGTTCCAAGCCATGAACTGTCAATAAAATCTGGCTGTCTTAATTAATCTTGACATATTTGAGTACTTAGAACCAATATTCCTGTCCGAGGAATCCATGGGCCAATTTCTAGAATGCCTTCGCTCTTTTAGCAGCCAGAAGATCCACCTGTTAGGATCTATTATTTTCTCTAAGGCGTAACTTGATTGCTTCCCAGAATTGGAACCAGAAGGGCAATTTCTTTCTTTGTTTAAGATGCCTGTTTCCTTGTCATTACATATCTCCTGAACTCTAGTCTGCGCTAGTCTCAAAGATACCAATATTTCCTTTTTTTGAAGAAGGAACTAAACTAGTTCACCTCTTCTTCCTTCACACCAGGACTACATTAGTTAATGTTCTTCATTGAAACAGACCAATTGGAGATGGAGATAGGTATTTATTATAATTGGTTTGGCTCATAAGATTGTGAGGGCTGGCAAATTTGTAGAGCAGACTAGCAGAATGGAAATTCTGGAAAGAGTTGACCTTGCAGTATTGACTCCGAATTCCACAGGGAAGCAGATTGGAAACTCAGGTATGGTTTCTATGTTGCAGTTTTGAGGAAAATTCTTTCTTCCTCAGGAAACTTCAGTCTTTGCTCTTAAGACCTTCAACTGATTGAATGAGGTCCACTCACATGAGGGGAGAGGGTAATTTGCTTGACTTGAAGTCTCCTAATTTAAATGTTAGTCACATGTTAAAGAAAAAAACTTTACAGCATCATCTAGACTGGTGTTTGATCCAACAACTGTGCACTCTCGCCTAGTTGAATTGACACATAAAATTAGCTACTATAAGGGCATTTTGTTTTAAAACTTTCTACCAACCAAATCTGAAAATAATTTGAAATGTTTGTGAGAAAAGAAAAAGCAAAATGTTGCTGTCAGCTGGTTTTCCTACAAAAGGGTCTAGATTTCTCTTTTCTAAAAATGTCTTTTCAGTATGGTATCATGAATAGACTTGTTGAGACACACAAAAAGAAAATTTATAAAAACCAGCAAAAGATCTTCATGAAAGAATCAGGCTGAATATCAGATAGGATTTTCTGGAATTATTTCAATTTTTTTCCTTGGAATTCTAATGCATTCTTTTGTATGAAATTTTTTAACTGAACACAAGTTTTTCTCTTCTCTGCCAAGTCATGATTAAAATGATCAATCATAGAAAAACTGGGGAAAGTTTTATTTAGTGCTGTAAAAGAGGAAATGGTGTCACCTTTCAAAAATACACATTTTATCTGGATATTATCAATGTGTATAAATGAAGTAATATGAAAAGGAGATCCAGTGATAATTCAGAGATTTTACATACTGTTTTAAGTCAAATGTCCATCATAATAAAGCTTGTTCTAAAAGGATGATAGGCTGAGAAGAAAACAGATTAAAAATAATCTAGGACCTATAAAAGTATATTTACTATAGAATACAGATAGCAGCATACTAGGTGCATATTCTGAAGAAAAAAAAGACTTCTTTGGTAAAAATAAATACATTTGAAGTCATCTATTTTGTGTTTTCAGAAAAAAATAAGAAAATATTGTATTTTGGAAATAAGTGCAAAATCAACTAGACAACAATGTGTGATGAGAGTAAGCAGGAACAAGAGAGAGAATGAGAATGAAAGAGAAAGCTGGTTTTAAGATAGCAGAAGAAATAAAGAGAATTGAATAAAAGAAATATAAATACTAGGAAAATAACAATGCCATAAATCTGGATTTGAAAATAATGTGAATTAGATAGTTATAGTTACAGCAATGTAGGATTAAAACTTGTTTTTTTAAATCTCTTTTCATTTACCAAGACAGTGATGATGTTAGATCCATGATCCTGGAGGAGAAAAAAAAGGGGGCAGTCCAAAAATATGACCGTAACATTTGCTTTTGATTTACCCATTAAGGCATTTGCTTAATTTAAAATCCAGTCTGTGAGGCTGAGCAGCTGAATGTCTTTTGGGACTTGAAGATAAATAGAGTTTATGGTCTGCCAAGTAAGAGACTCCTGAATGCATACCCCAAAGTTTCAGTGGAAAAATTCAAAGAGCTAAATGCCAGGAGCAATGCTGATTCAGATGATACCAGTCCCTACAAAGACTAAAGGCCAGTTTCAAATCAATTTAATCCCTATTAGATTAGGGTCATCCTCCCCTAGCACAGTGTCTGCTAAAAGTAGAAAAAAAAAAGTGTCTCTAGAGGGAAGTAACATCAACAAGAACTTTAAATTTTCTCTACAGAGTTTTCTTGTGGAGCAGTCTATAATTAATAAAATTACTGGGCATGCAAAAAGGTAAATTATTATTGAAAAACAAGAGGGAATTGATATTAGAAACTGACTCATGGAGAAAACATGTGGAGGACAGGCTTTTACCAATACTGGGTTTTTTTTTGTTACCTATACTGGAACTTAGTTGTGTCCCAGTGCAGATGTAGTTTTTTAGGCATGGATTTTAAAATCACTGTGACTAACATGTTCAAGAAATTAAATGACAAACTATAAATTGAAAACAATTAAATGACAAGTTTATCATTAAAAACATAAAATTATGGTAGCTGAAATTAGGAATCAATACATGGATCTTATAGCAGATTTCACAGGTGATGAATTAGAGAACTAGAAGTGAGATCACAGGGAAATATCTCATTGGAAGCATGTATAAGAAAAAAGGAAAGAGACATACCGTATATAGAAAAGAATTTCAATATTTTTAACTAGTCTCAGAAAGAGAGGAGAGAGTGACTGAGAGAAACCTATATTGGATAAGATAATAACTGAGAATTTTCCAAAATTAATGAAAGATATAAAGCTACAGATTGAAGATACTTTAAGAAAGCCAATAAGGTTAAATAAAGAGAAAACCATGTCTAAGAACAACATAGTAAAACTGAATAAAGCCAAAGACAAAGGAAAAAAAAAGATTATTATGAAGTGAGCAGCTCTAATACTGATACAAAGCAACTGTTCCCTGGCTGCTAGACAAATATGGTATTATTTAAATTAATGAAAGGAATAAATGGCAATATACAATGTTTACCATATAAATGTGTTTTCAAAGAAAAGACTTTAAGAAGTCTTCAGCAATATACATGCAATAAAGGAAATACTAAAATGGTTTTAGGCAAAAGAAAAATTCAGATGGAAGCCTGGAAGTGTAGAGAGTGATAGAGTACAATAAAAAGGGTAAATACATGAGTAAAAAGACAAATATTTATAATGTAAATCCAAAATATTAATATCTAGTAGAATTTAATGTGGAGGATTAAAGTTGGGCGCAATAATTATACAATTGTGACAAGGTATAAGCGGACCTAAAATATTTCAAAGTCTGTTTATTTTCTAGAAGGTGGTAAAGGTATATATATATATATGAATTTAATAAGTGAATGATAAAGATTGTTATTATTTGGGTTATATATAAAGAAGTAGTAAAAATAGGCAGAAACTTGCAAGGGAAACCAGAATAGCAACTAAAGCAAAGTTCTTCAATCTTGACTTTTGACATTTGGGGCCAGATAATTCCTTATTAACTGTCCTGTGTATTATAAGATGTTTAACACCATCCCTGGCCTCTATGCAATAGATGCTAGTAGCAATTTTCCTCACAAGGTAAGACAAGAAAAAAAGTCCCTAGACATTGCTATATGACCCCTCAGGGACAAAATCATCCCTAGTTAAGTACCCTTGAATTAAAGGAAAGCAATGTAGCTAAGGAAAAGTAATATAGAATTATTAGACAGTTTTAAAAATTAATAGTAATAATATCACATTTAATCTGAAATCCATAAGAAGTTATAAGTGTAAACAGGTCGGCTTCCACCTCTCAGTAAAATGAAACAGATACTGGCAGCCATGATTGGCTGGTATAACTGAATAGAAACTGGAATCCCAAATTTAAGGTCGGCTCTGGTGACCTTAGGCTATTGGTGAGTTCTGGGTTTCAAAGGAAAATGGGTGATACAGAACAGATAAGACAGAGGGAATCTCCACTATCACTGGGTACCTCAGGGACAAAGTCCAGATAGAGGGAGAGCACATGCAGAAAAGAGGGAAATTTGAACCTGTGAGAGAGTAAGTCTGAAAAGCCAATCTCAAGAAAACACAGATGGATAGAATTTTCAATGCTGAGGATGTAGACTCTGCAAAGTCTCAGTCAATATCAAAGGAGAGCCATTCTTGAGGATAAAGACAAACTAGTGGAGGACAGGCTTTTACCAATACTGGGTTTTTTTTTGTTACCTATACTGGAACTTAGTTGTGTCCCAGTGCAGAACATTTTATTTAGGTACAGTATCTTCCTTACATATGGAAAATGGATACTGGTGGATGTTAGCCACTTTATTTCTCTTATACACAATATCTAGAATACGGTAACAATTTGCTAAACATCTAAAACAGACAGAAAAATATGACCTATTGATACAACAAAAGTTGTAGATGCATATACAAACCAGTTATTGAAGTTAGGAAACAAAGACAATCAAATAATGGTGATTAATATAGACTATGTGTGGGGATTATATACCGGCAACTTGTTTTGAGAGAAATTTAAAAAGACTGAAATGATACATTATATTCGTGGGTTAATGATTAAAGATTGTTAAGATGGAAATTCCTCCCAAGTTGATCTTCATATCCACAGCAATCTAAATTAAAATTCCAGCAGGATTCTTAAAATAGAAAGCAACACACTTATTCTTAAAATGTATATGGATAAAAAAAGACCTAGAACAGTCAGAACTGTCTTGCAATAGGAAAAACAAGTTGGAGATCTTACTCTGACTGCAAGACTTATCATAAGGCTTTAAAAAAATATGACAATGTTATTGGCCCAATGATAGACACATTGATTAATGAAACAGAATAAAGAATTTAGAAATAAAGATGTGTATATAATCAAGTGATCCTTGACAAAAACACCAATATAATCCAATAGAAATAAAAAGCCCTTCTACCAGTGGTCCTGGAAACGAATGTCCAGATGACAAAAAAAAAAAATGAATTTAACCTAACACCATGCCTCATGACTCTATACACAGAAATTAATTTGAGTGTATCAGTGACTTATATGTAAAGTGATAAGACTATAAAGCTTCTAGTAAATAGTAAATGTACCTGTGTATTGTGTCAATTTAGCTAAGCTAGAACTCATTTCCACAATTCTCTTTTCTGCACAGTTCTAAATTAGCACAGGCTACAAGAGATATTTTATGTGAGACTTGGAAGGCAGAGGTGGTAAAGCCTACACCATATTTCTTTTTTACACGGTAAGTTGGTGGAAGGCACCAGGTGCCATTGTAGTACGCATATGTTTTCATATATCTAGTTGTTAGCAGGTGGCAGCAGCTAGGCCCTCAGATCCTCTAGATACCACGCAGATCAGTAGAGGTGACTCCTGGATTGAGTCTCTGGCTGAATACAAACTTTGAATCTCTCCCCCCCCCTCTCTCTCCCCCCTCCCTCCCTCTTAGAAGGTTAGGTACCTCAAAAGAAACATTAAACTTTAGGACATCAAAAGACACTCTATAAAATGATGTGCAGAGTAAAAGACAGAAAAAATCTAAAGAGATCAGTTGGAAAGTGTCCAGCAGGGCGTGCGCATTTGTGTGTGTGTGTGTGTGTGTGTGTGTGTGTGTGTGTCTTAAGGTAGCTACCATGATCCCGTCCTCCTGGTGTTTATGCCCTTATGTGAACCTGTCTCCTGAGTATGAGCAAGCCTTGTGAGTTGCTTCTAACCAATAAAATACAGCAATGGTGATGGGATGTATGTGATTCTGTGTGTGTGTGTGTGTGTGTGTGTGATTATGTGATTACATTACATAAGATTATATCGTTCTCTTGCGAGAATCCCTCATTCTCTTCCTAGCCTTGAGGAAGCAATAAGACATGTTAAAGAACTCCATGTGAGAAGAACTACAGGTAGCCTTTAGGAGCTAAATGTGGCCTTCAGCTTACAGCCAGCAGGAAAATGAAACCTTTAGTCATAAAGCTACAGTGAAATGAATCCAGCCACAGCCTGAATGAGCTGGGTAGTGGATCCCTACGCAGTCAAGCATTTAGATGAGACCCCCAAACTGAGGCTGACACAGTAATTACAGTTCTGCAGAGGATGCATCTAAGCTGTGCCAAGACTCCGAACCTTCAAAAACAAAATGACTCTGTTGTTTTAAGCTGCTAAATTTGTGTAATCTTGTTATGCAGCAATATATAATAACACAGTGAAAGAAAAATGTTGATCCATGTCCTCTGATTGTCCATCTAGAAACAAACTCTCCCTCTCTTTAAAGTTTTAAATGTGTATTTTGAAAGACAGTGAGAGAGAGAGCGTGCACGGGGGGGGGGGGGGGGCGGGGGGGGGGGGGGGGGGGGGGGGGCGGGCAGAGGAGAGGGGGAGGGAGAGGGAGAATCCCTACTGAGCAGGGAGGCCACATGGACCTGAGCCAAAGGCGATTGCTTAACTGAGCCACCCAGTCGCTCCTTAAATATGTGTTTTGAACCTAACACAAGTAATAAATAAGAGACATATCTGGAAAACCTCTAGATATTTCTAAATTAATCATCAGACTTCATAATTAACCTTAAGTCAAAAAAAAATCACAAAAGGCATTCTTAAATAAATGAAAGTGAACGCAGTGCATATCAAGATTTGTGGGTATTAGATATTTATAGCATTAAAATTTTATTTGGGAAAGAAAAGAATAATAAAGCGTCTAAAGAAATTGGAAAGGTTATAGTCATATGTTTGTGTACCTATGACCTATCCACCTCTCTCCTGCTCTTCCTACCTACTTCCTTTCCTGTTCCTTTCTATCTTCAGTCCTTTTTTTCTGAATAAGGGTCCAGACTGCTGGAAGAATATTCAAAACAATAGCTATTGCAGTCCATTTCCTTTGATTTTTCTTTGTAGTAGGAATGTTCTGTCTTCTAAAGAATGGGCAATATTTGGTTAATTTCAGTGCATCTGAATTTTTTCCTGAAATCGAGGGGGACAGAATATCAGATAATGTTATTTTGTAGTTAGCTTTCTCTCTAATCCCTCTAGTAAACTTTTCTGTGGCAAGTAAATCATGTAAACATTCCATTGCTGGCAGGCATTTGCCCTGCTTCCTGTGCTTCTAATTTATTGAACTGTATCTTCTTCAGCAACACCTTATGAAAGCTACAGCATTAATCAAAGCTACCCTGTCAGGGACTTATGCCAACGGCATTTGCTCAGATTGTTATCAACTCTTGTTTTATGGAAGATTAGAGATAATGTTTTTCAGAGCTCTGTGATACTTTATAATTTAAATGAATGTAAAATTATAACTGTCTCCAGCCTACCACCATTTCCTAACAATCAGTCCAGAAAAAAAAATGTTGTGGCCTGTGCACATATCGGAACTATGCATAAGAGCTGTTATCAGGCACATATGGAAGCTTAATAGATATTTTAAAATAAATATTGATTTAATTAAGTTACTGTTTACTGTGTCAAACTTTGGAGTAATTCAGTTATGCTTATCTTGTAAACTATTTCTGCAGCTTCTGATATAATCATCAGAAAAACTATGTATTTATTTGCGTCTATATGTTTAAGACTGTAGTTGTGATGAATACAATATTTATAAGCACTGATTCTAAGCTTATGAGAGTTTATAGTGCCTTCATAAATGTAAGGCATAATTGTCAGAAATATAATTTGAATGAATTCATACAAGTGGCTAATATTGATATGGTGTTTTGTTATGAAAATTGGGTAAAGTGAAGAGATATTGCTGTGAAAATTTTAAAAATATGGTTGGAATCTAGACAAACAGTAGTTATAGTGAAGGAAATGAGTAGATTTAGAAGCTTTGGGAGGAAAAGGTGGCAGATTTCATAAAATAGTGAAAAGTAAATGAAACAAAACTATAATTAAAAATAACCTAGAGCTTCTACTTTTGTGTTCATAATTTTTTTTCTCCATCATTATTAGTAAGTAAAAAGCAGAGAAAATTTGAAGAGGGAGGAAACATAATAGAATTGTGAGAAACAGTAGGTTTTTTACAAACAAGAGTAGTAGAAGGGATTTGGTTGAAGGTTAAAAATCCAGGGGTGTGTTAGTTACATTGTGATAATAATCGAATCGTGGCTATAGGTTACTTTCTGAAAAGTCTAGTAATAAATTATGATGAGCAGTTTGGAAGGAAGTAAACTAATGTTTCCTGAATGTTTCAGTAAGTCAAACATTGTGATTTCTATTTGTGCTTATTATTAGTTCATTCATAATATGTTCATTAGTTAGAGAACCTAATAGTCATTATTATACTAATTTAATGGATGAGGAAAAGTGAGTATCTGGGAGAGATTAGGGAAATCTTCAAGGTCTCATAGCTCATAAAGGAGTCTCATCTCTATCTCTACTTTGTCTGACTTCAAAATCTGCCATTTTATATTATAGCAGATTTCAAACCACATTTCACCTCAGACCAATTCTAGTATACCTGGACAATTTGTTATATATTCATATCATTTTAATTTAAAAATCACAATTTCTTAAATGTAAACATATGGTTTATATGTTATAATTAGTTTTCCTAGTAGAATCTATAATATTATTTGTAAATATTCATGAAATATCTACATGATACTTGATAGCTTTCTTGGAAGGTCAAATTTCACATGCTGTTTCTTTAAAATATTCTGTTCTACTAGATTTGAAGAACCCAGTCCACATTGAACAATGTTAAGAATGGCAGGGATTATATTAGAATTTTTTGGATATCTGTGTTGAGTATGGACTCTATGGAGAAATTTTCACTGAGACGTATGTGTACTGATTGATGATAGTTGGTGAAAATATCATTCTCAAAAAATGGAAGACAAGTTGTTTAACCTGAAAGAGAACAGTCACTGAAATGTTCTCTTTAAATACATTCAGCTGTGCAGGTGCCTGGGTGGCTCAGTTGGTTAAGCAACTGCCTTTGGCTCAAGTCATGATCCTGGAGTCCCAGGATCGAATCCCGCATCGGGCTCCCTGCTCAGCAGGGAGTCTGCTTCTCCCTCTGAACTTCTTCCCTCTCATGCTCTTTCTCTACCATATTCTCTCTCTCAATAAATAAAAATCTTAAAAAAAAATACACTCAGCTGTGGAAAGTATTGAATATTCTGTAAGCAGTATTTCTATGTGGACTTTAAGTATGCCTAATAATAAATCATTGATTTGTTTCTTAGTAAAGGACAGAAAAAGCTCACTTAATAGTAAAATGCAATTTTTCTTAAACATTTTATTGAATATAATATAGCATATATAAAGAAAATGTTACAAATTGCAAACGTAGGGATGCCTCGGTGGCTCAGTCAGTTAAGCATCTGACTTCGGCTCAGGTCATGATCCCAGGGTCCTGGGATTGAGTCCCACATCGGGCTCCCTGCTCAGTGGGGAGCCTGCTTCTCCCTCTACATGCCACTCCCCCTGCTCCTGCTCTCTCTCTCTCTGACAAATAAATAAATAAAATCTTTAAAAAATAACAGAAAAACAAATTACAAATGTATAGCGTGGTAAATTTTCACTAAGTGAACAACATGCCCATAAAAACAGTGTACAAAGTTATGACATTACTGTATTTTCTTCCCCAAAGGTAAACACTATCCTGCATTCTAACACCATAAATTACTGTGGCCTAATTACGAGGATTATGTAAATGAAATAGACAGTCTTTTGTGTCTGGTTTCATTTATTTAATTGTATATATGTGAGATTCATCTAAATTGTCGCATGTAGTAATAGCTCATTCATTTTCAGGTCATCATGATAATACATTGGATGGATATAACACTTTTTTCTGGTGTGTGAAATATTGGCTTATTCCAGGTTTTGCTTACTACAGATAGTGCTTCTAGTACATGTATTTTGATGCAAAATGTACTCATTTCTGTTTTTATGTATATGAGGGGAATTCCTGAGTTATGGATTATGCATTTATTCAGCTTTTTTTTAAAATTTTATTAAAAAATATTTATTTCAGAGAGAGAGAGAGAGAGAGAGAGAGTGAACTCGAGCAGGGAGAGGGGCAGAGGGAGAGGGAGACAAGCAGACTGCTCGCTGAGTGGGGAGCCTGATGCTGGTCTCCATTCCAGGATGCTGAGATCATGACCTGAGCCAAAATCAAGAATCAGAGTCTTAACCAACTGAGCCACCCAGATGCCCTGCATTTATTCAGCTTTTGTAGATACTGAATATAATGTAGCAGTTTGACATTTATATACATTAAGAAATGCTTACCATCTGTCACCATACAAATTTATTACAGTATTATTGACTGTATTCTCTATTGCTACACTTTACATCCCTGTGATTTATTTATTTTATAACTAAAAGTTTGTACCTCTTAATGACCTCTACCTATTCTGCCCATCTCTTCAACCCCTTCCTCTCTGTCAGCAACCAGTTCGTTCTATTTGTAAGTCTATTTTGTTTTGTTTGTTTGTATTTTTTTTTTTTAGATTCTACATATAAGTGAAATCATATGGTATTTGTCTTTCTCTGACTTATTTCACTTACCATAATACACTTTAGGTCCATCCATATTGTTGCAAATGGCAAGATCTCATTCTTTCTAATGACTGGGTAATACTCTATTGTGTGTGTATATATCACGTTGTCTTTATCCATTCATTTATCAATGGACACCTAGGTTTCTTCCATATCTTGGCTGTTGTAAATAATGCTGCAGTGAACATAGGGGTACATATATTTTTTTGAATTATTTTTTTCATTTTCTTTGAGTAAATACTCAAGTGGAATTGCTGGATCATATGGTATTTCTATTTTTAAGTTTTTGAGGAAATGTATATTGTTTTCTGTAGTGGCCGTGTCAGTTCACATTCCCATCTACAATTACATAGTAGATACTGAATTTTCTAAAATGGTTTTACCAATTTAAATTCCTGTAGCCATGTAGGAGAGTGTCAAATGCTTTGTCATTTCTCACTAACACATTAATATTTAGCCATACTGGAGTATATGTAAAGGTTCATTGATGATTTTAATTTGCAGATACTGGATGTATTTACTCATTAATCTCAATATATTTTCCTATATTTATTTTAGATATGAGTGCCCTTTTTAATGGAATGCATGTTTATTCTTTTGCCTGAATTCTACTAGGTTTCTGCCCTTTTATTCCTGCCATTTTCTTTTTGATTTAAGAAAAATTTTTATATATTCAGTATACAGATCCCTTGTTATGTCTATCTATTGAAATTATATCCCCTCTTTAGCTTCATTTTAACTCTATTAGAATTTCTTATTTTTTGTAATAAACGTTTTATTTGGGGAAGAATGTAGTTTACATGTTGTTTACAGGAAAGTTGTGAAGATAGTACAAAGTTCTCATATATTACTTATCAAGTTTCAGTCCCCCTAGTTATCATCTGACATTACTGTAGTACATTTGTCAAAACTAAGAAACCAACATTGGCACGTTATCATTAACTAAACTTCAGACTTTATATGGATTTCACCAGTTGTTTCTTTCTTTTTTTTTCATTAATATCCTGTTTCTATTCTAGAATCCAATTCAGGGTACCATATTGCATTTATTTGTCATGCTTTTTAGTTCCTCAGTTCTGTGACACTTTCACAGTCTTTCCTTGTTTTTTATACCTTGGAAGTTTTGAATACCAACTCGAATGTCAGTCAAACTGGGTTTGTCTGATATTTTTTCATTAATTATTATGATGACGTTTTTGTTTTGTTTTGTTTTTTTAAAAAAGACCACAGAGGTGACGTACCCTTTCTTTTTTTTTTTTTTGTAAGATTTTATTTATTTATTTGACAGAGAGATACAGTGAGAGAGGGAACACAAGCAGGGGTAGTTGGAGAGGGAGAAGCAGGCTTCCCGCCCAGCAGGGAGCCCGATGCGGGGCTTGATCCCAGGACCCTGGGACCATGACCTGAGCTAAAGGCAGACGCTTAACGACTGAGCCACCCAGGTGCCCCATTGTGATGTACCCTTTCTTATTGCATCATATTCAAGAAGCACAAAATGTCCACATTACATCACTAGTGATGTTAACCATCATATTGTCTTTTGGTGAAATTCAATCTTAATATTAATGCAGTATTGTTTATTAAGTTTATGTCTTTCAAAAAAACCTATATATACCAAAGGTTTATAAAGATTGTCTCCTATATTATATTCTAAAAACATTATTATATTACATTTTAAATTTAGATATATAATCTACCTTGGAAATCAGATTTAGGTATATAATTACCTTTTTTAATAGGAGAAAGATTTTAAGATTACTTTTTTAAAAAGATTTTATTTTATCTATTTGAGAGAGAGAGGGAGCAGGAGGAGGGGTAGAGGGAGAGGGAGAAGCAGACTCCCTGCTGAGCAGGGAACCTGATGTGAGACTTGATCCCAGGACCCTAGGATCATGACCTGAGCCAAAGGCAGACTTGACCCACTGAGCCACCCAGGTGCCCCTAAGATTATTTTTTTACACTAATATCCAATTGATCTGACACCAATTTAAAATGATATTGTTTCCCTACTGTGCACCAATATACTCAGGTCACATGACTGTCTCTGTATGGATCTGTTGTCACACTCTATATATTCACTGGTGTATTTACTCCTGTTTACATCAACACCACACTTAATTACAATAACTTTAGTAATGATATCTGGTTGGTAACTACTTTCATTTTTTCAAGTTTGCCTTAGGTAATTTGACCAAATGCAGTTCAATATAAATTTTAGACATAGCTTGTCAATTTTCACAGAAAATTGGGATCAATTTGTGGAAAACTGTCATCTATACAATATCTATTTTTCCTTTTATGAACAAGATTTCTCATTTCTATAGGTATTATTGCACACATTTCAGGTTTATTTCTAGATGCTTGTTATTTTTGATGTTAAATAATACCATTTACAAAATTTAATTTTCTATAATGTGTCAATGTTTTATAGAGATGCAATTGGGTTTTTTTTTACATTTTATTTCTCAAATTTGTTAAATTTACTTATTCTAAATAGCTTGTTTACAGATATATTTTTATGTTTTACACGATTATGTTACTTTTGAAGAATGAAGTTTTGTCTTTCATTTCTAGTTTTGTACTTTTTGTTTTTTCCTTGTTTTGCTGGCTTAGACCTGTATTATGATGATGAACCAAAGTTAACATTTGGCATCCTTGCCTTATTTCTGATCTCAGAAAGAAAGCTTTTAATAGTTGACAACTAAATATAATGTTTGGTATAGGAGTTTGTCGAAACTTAATCAGTTTAAGAATAAATATGAAAATTTCATTTAATTCCTAGTTTGTTATTTTTTAAATATAGCTGTTAAATACTGTTGGGGGCGCCTGGCTGGCTCAGTCACTTAAGTGTCCGACCTTTGATTTTGGCTCAGGTCATTATCTCAGGGTCCCAAGATGAGCCCTGCATGGGGCTCCATGCTCAGCAGAGAGTATGTTTCTCTACCTCTCCTTCTCCCTCTGCTCCTGTCCCTGCTCAGGCACACACTCGTGCTCTCCCTCTCTCTCTGTATAAAATCAATCGATCAATCTTTAAAAAATAAATAAATATTGTGAGATACTTTTTCTGAATTTCTTAAGATTATTTTTTTTTTATTCTGATATTGTGGGAAATCACACTGATCTTCAAATATTGAACTATTTATTTTTGGAATAAAACTAACTTGGTGGTATATTACCCTTTTTTATGTAATTGGATAGAGTTTACTAAATTTGCATGTATGCACATGAGATAAGTTTGTCTGGAATTTTCCTTCCTCAGAATGTTATTTCATGTTTTGTTATCTAGATTATGTTAACTCATAAGAGAGTAGGAGACTTTTCCATCTTTTACTGTTCTTTGGAAGTGTTTGTGTAAGAAGTCTTGAAATTTGGAAGAATTTGGTAGTTAAGCAATTGACCCTGGACTTTTACAAGTTTTAAGTAATGGGTGACTACACACTTTTCAACAGAAACTATGCAAGCCAAAAACACAATAGTACAGAATCTTTCAAAAGGCTGCTAGGGCAATAAAAAAGAAAAAAAATAAAACCTGTAATATATTTCTAGCAAAAATCTCTTTCAAAAATGAAGATGATGCAACTCATATATCTTATCAAGGGTTAATATTCAAAATATATAAAGCACTCAATAGCAAAAATATCCTATTAAAAATGGGCAGAAGATCTGAAGAGAGATTTTTCCAAGACATACAGATGACCAACAGGTACATGAAAAGATGCTTAGCATCACTCAGGTTTTGGTGAGGATGTGGAGAAAGGAATCCTTGTGCACTATTAGTAGGAATGTAAATTTGGGTAGCCACAATGAAAAACAGTATGGAAGTGACTAAAAAAATTAAAAATAGAACTGCCATATGATCCAGCAGTTTTACTTCTGGGTATTTATCCCAAGAAAACAAAATCACTATCCTAGAGAATACTTGCACCCCCATGTTCATTACATTATTTATAATAGTCAGGATATGGAAAAAACCCAAGTACCCATTGATTGATGAATGGATAAAGAAATTGTAATACACACACTGGAATGTTATTCAGCCATAAAAGAGAAAGAAATCTTACCCAGAGAAAGATACCGTATGATCTCACTTATATGTAGAATCTAAAAAAAAGAAAAGAATAAAATGATAAAAACCCCTAAGCTTTAGATACAGAGACCAGATTGGTAGTTGCCAGAGATAGGCTGGGGGGAAGGACAGGTAGATAAAATGGGTGAAGGGAGTCAAAATCTATAAACTTCCAGTTATAAAATGAGCCATGGGGATATATTATACAAAAAGATGAGTATAGTTTATAATACTGTATTGCATATTTTAAAGTTGCTAAGAGAGTAACTTAAAAGTTACCAAGAAAAAAAAATTATAACTGTGGTGACAGATGATAACTAGACTTATTGTGGTGATCATTTCACAACGTATATAACTACCAAATCATTATGTTGTACCCTTGAAACTAATATAGTCTTGTATGTCAATTATACCTCAATTAAAAGAAGAAATAAATATATGAAGATGTTTTAAGAGAACTAAAAAATGAGAAAAAATTTGCCAGAAAACCTACAACTGCAGTATATGTTGAAGTACTTCAAGAAGGAAAATGGTACTAGGTAGAAACTTGGATATCTATATCTGTGTGGTGTTATATATTTTTTTCAAATCAGAGTATAATTAATGATGTTTGTTGTAAACTCAGCACTAAGAATAAAATATAGTTTATAAACCAACAGCAAATTTAAAAATGGAATCCTTAAAAATTACACAATGAAGGAGTGTGACATATGCACAACTTAAGGTATCCATTATCCTGAGTTTTATCATTTCCTTGCTTTTCCATATATTTACTTTTGGCTGTTTTTAAATTTGTATACTGTATACATTCCCTGTGAGTATTCATTTATTCAAATTAATGTTTGTTGTTTTACTTCATTTTCATTCATCGAGAGTATGCTGAATATATGAATACTACGTAATTTATTTATCAATTCTATTGTCAATGGGAATTTAGGTTTTTTTGTTTCCATTGTTTTGTTTTGATATTTCAAACAGGGCTCAAGTCTCTAATCAACATTATTTTTTTGTCTCCTTATAAAGGCATTTAAAAGTTTCTCTGTAGTTTAAACCCAGAAGTAGAATTTATGTATCTTAGAGTATGCTCATGCTCAGTATTATTAGGTAATCTCAAATTCTTTCTAAAGTCTCATATGCCTCAAGAGAGTATGAATATTACTCTTTCTCCATATCTTCAACAATGTTATGTATTTTCAAATTTGAATTTTGGCAAATCTTGTGGGTGAGAAGTGTTAGGTTATGTTTTAAATTTGCATCATGATTACTTAACGAGTTAAATGCATTGATTTGGACATTGATTGGTATGTGGCTCTCTGACAAATGAGTATGGTATTCTTGTTACTCATTAATTTAATTTTAGATACTATCTCAGATAATTACCAGCAAAAGAAATGTTACCTTGATTTGATGATTTTGATTAATGTAATTGCAAACTAGGACAGATTGTATAAAGGCTTCAGGGGGCTCAGCTATCAAATGTCATGTCTCATTCTTGAATATTTTTATTGAAGATATTGGGGGGCATTTTTCAGGCCATGTCCCTCTTTGTTAAAACCCCTGAACATAAAGATGCTTTTCCTTACAGCACTGTTAAAAGTTGCAGTTACAAACTTGATGCATTTCTGCTTTTACATTGAAGAAGAGTCAACCTATTGTACTTGTTTCTTATGGCTGCATAAAATGTTACCACAAACGCAGCACTTTTAAGCACCACAAATCTATTCCCTTCCAGTTCTGGTAGGTTTGAAGCCTGGCATGGCATGAGTGGATTCTGTGCTCACCTGGCTAAATCTGGTGCCTGTGATCCTCTTCCAAGTTCATTTTCATTTCATGTTTTTCACATAGTCCCTTCCCTCTTCAAGCCATTAATGAAATATTTGAGTCTTTCTTGTAATTTTAACTTTTTTAACGACTAGCTAGACGAAAGTGGGTTTTATTATGATTTTTGTTTTCTTTTTCTTTTTTTTTTCTTTTAAGGGTTCATGTTATTAGATAAGACTCAACTGAAAAATCTCTCTTTTGCCACATAATATAACATGATCATAGGTGTGACAATAGGGTATTCTGGTTACCGAGTTATCTAATGACCCTTCATTGACATGAAGACATTATGCTGAGAAAAATATCTATTTATATATGAATTAGACAGGGGCCTGCTGATGTAATATGATTAAATATATGGTGTAGAAAAGCCAACCTGTTTAAAAATTAACCTTCCTTCTAGGGCGCCGTGGTGGCTCAGTTGGTTTGGCATCTGCCTCTTGATTTCGGCTCAGGATGTGATCTCAGGGTTGTGGGATCAAGATCTGCTTTGGGCTCTGTTAAGATTCTCTCTCTCTCTTCCTCTGCCCCTCCCCCTTCCCGCTTCAAAAAAAAAAAAAAGACAGGAAAAAAATAAAAGAATAAAAATAACCTTCCTTCTTCACTTCCCTTTCATCTGACCTCCTATAATCCATGAATTTTGTCTATTTGGCCAGTGGGACATTTATTTATTCACTTGCTTATCAAGCGTAAACCATACTGCATATCCTAAAGGATATAGATAAGACAATTTATATCATTTTAAATCTTGCATTAATATCAGGGAAACTTCAAACATTAGCTGTCTAGCCTGTTAATATGGATTAATCTATTTGAAGTATCATCCAACAGCCCCACTTCTAACTAGCATACAATATAGGAAGCTCTATTTTGGTAAAGAGTAGGAGGCAAAGTTAAGTTTTATGTACTGACCAGTACTGAGAAATTTGTAGTAACCCAGTAAAGCAAAACAATAACTCCAAGTAGATTTCTTCCTGGATGAAGTGATATGGAGGAATGGCAGAATGAGACATCTGGGACCAGAGTGTATTCATTTCACATTCATCTTATGTGATATCCTAACTTTCAGTTATTATGAACACAAAGCATTCTTAGTGATTAATAAGTATGAGAAATTAAGAATTTTAAAAACTGAAAATTGAATACTTGAGAAGTAAAGTTGTATAAGTTCCTTTGATACAGGGCTTTTGCTACTGTATTTTTTATGCAAAGGATTTAATCACTTCCTATTTTTAGTTCACATATTTCAGTTTTAAATTACTTAGAATTTTTATGTTTGTAATAAAGCTCAATAAATGTTAATAGACATTTTAACTAAAGTGATGAAAAATTCATAGATGAGTACCCCAATTTATTCTCATGATATAATATTTTATTATTTCAAGACACATACATAGCCTATGAAAATCATTAAACTCTCATGATTTAAGAAGTGTTAAGTGTGTTTATAATGTCACTTTTTAAGTATTTTTAGTCTTCAAGGACTTAAATTGAAACAATAAATTAATGCTAATGTTGCAAAGGTGACTTCCATGTTACTTCTGCCTTCCTAGATTAATAAAATTCATTTTTGGTTGTATGACAAAAGTAGATTATCAGTTAGAATGTGAAAACACAAACCATAGACTAGGAGAAAATATTTGCAAATCATATCTCTAATAAAGGGCTTATTTATTTAGAGTATATAAAGAACTCCTCTAACTCAATATTAACCATAAATTCAATTTAAAATAAATATGTATTTAGAGAGACATTTGAAAATACCCCGAATAGCCAAAGTAATGTTGCAGAAGAAAACCAAAGCTGGAGGCATCATAATTCCAGACTTCAAGCTGTATTGCAAAGTTGTAATCAACAAAAGAGTATGGTATATTTTTTAAAGATTTTATTTATTTGTCAGAGAGAGTGAGCACAAAGCAGGGGGAGTAACAGGCAGAGGGAGAAGCAGACTTCCTGCTGAGCAAGGAGCCCAATGTGGGACTCAATCCTAGGACCCTAAGATCATGACCTGAGCCAAAGGCAAACACTTCTGACTGAGCCACCCAGGCATGCGAAGAGTATGGTATTGGCACAAAACAGACACCTTGATCAATAGAACAGAATAGAGACCCCGGAAATGAACCCTCAACTGTATGGACCCTCAACTAATTTTCAACAAAGCAGGAAAGAATATCCAGTGGAAAAAAGTCAGTCTCTTCAACAAGTGGTGTTGGGAAAACTAGACAGCCACATGCAGAAGAATGAAACTGGACCACTTTCTTACACCATACACAAAAATAAATTCAAAATGGTTGAAAGACCTAAATGTGAGGCAGGAATCCATCAAAATCCTAGAGGAAAACACAGGTAGCAACCTCGTTGACCTCAGCCACAGGGACTTCTTGCTAGACATGTCTCCAGGGGCATGGGGAGCAAAAGCAAAAATGAACTATTGACTTCATCAGAATAAAAGCTTTTGCACAGCAAAGGAAATAGTCAATAAAACTAAAAGGCAACCAATGGAATGGGAGAAGATATTCACAAATGACTTATCAGATAAAGGGCTAGTATCCAAAATCTATAAAGAACTTATCAAACTCAGCATGCAGAAAAACCAAAAAATCCAGTCAAGAAGTGGACAGAAGACATGAACAGACATTTCTCCAAAGACAACATACAAATGGTTAACAGACACATGAAAAAGTGTTCAAGATCACTTGACATCAGGAAAATTGAAATCAAAACCCCAGTGTGAGATAGCACCTCATACCAGTCAGAATGCAAAAAGTAACAAGTCAGGAAATAAGAGATGTTGGTGAGGATGCACAGAAAAGGGAACCCTTTTACACTGTTGGTGGTAATGCAAATTGGTGCAGCCACTCTGGAAAATAGTAGAGGTTCCTCAAAAAGTTAAAAATAGAGTTACCCTATGACCCAGTAATTGCATTACTAGGTATTTATCCAAAGGACTCAAAAATAATGATTTGAAGGGGCACATGCACCCCAGTGTTTATAGCAGCAGTGTCCACAATTGCCAAAATATGGAAAGAGCCCAGATGTCCATTGATGTATGTGTGTGTATATATACACACACACATATACACAATGTACACACACACACACACACAGGAATATTATTCAGCCATCAAAAAGAATGAAATCTTGCCATTTGTAAGGATGTGGATGAAACTAGAGGGTATTATGCAAAGCGAAATAAATCAGAGAAAGACAAATACCATATAATTTCACTCATATATGGAATCCAAGACACAAAATGGATGAAAATAGGGGAAGGGAAGGAAAAATAAAATAAAAGCAGAGAGAGGGGCAAACCGTAAGAGACTCTTAACTATAGGGAAAAAACTGAAGGTTACTGGAGAGGAAGTGGGTGGGGGGATGGGATAATTGGGTGAAGGGAATTGAGGGTATTTGATGTAATGAGCACTGGGTATTATATGCAACCAAAGAATCACTAAACTCTTCCCTGAAACTAATAATACACTATATGTTAACTAACTTGAATTGAAAATAAAGAGACATTTCTCTAAGAAGATATACAAACAGCCCCAATAAGCACATGGAAAGATGCTCAACATCATTAGTTATTAGGGGGATCAAAATACAACCAAAATATACTACTTTCATGCCCACTGGGGTGGCCGTAATCAAAAAGAAAGACAGTAAGAAATACTGGGGGTGCGCCTGGGTGGCTCAGTCGTTAAGCATCTGCCTTCGGCTCAGGTCATGATCCTGGGGTCCTGGGATCGAGCCCCACATCGGACTCCCTGCTCTGCAGGAAGCCTGCTTCTCCCTCTCCCACTCCCCCTGCTTGTGTTCTCTCTCTGTCAAATAAATAAATAAAGTCTTATAAAAAAAAAAGAAAAAAATACTGGGGATGATGGAGCAAAATTGGATCCCTCACAATTTGTTACTGGTTATATAAAATGATACGGCTACTTTGAAAAACATGCTGGCAGTTTCTTTTTCTTTTTAAGATTTGATTGATTGATTTGAGAGAGAAAGATTGAGAGCAAAAGTGAGAGAGTTCGCAGAGGGAGAGGGAGAAGCAGACTCACCGCTGAGCAGGGAGCCTGACGTGGGGCTCGATTCCAGGACCCTGGGATCATGACCTGAGCTGAAGGCTGATGCTTAACTGACTGAGCCACCCAGGTGTCCCAATGCTGGCAGTTAAAATGTTAAATGTATACTTATCATATGACCTACCAATCCACTCCTGGGCATCTAACCAAGAAAAATGAAAAACATTTCTATATGAAGATTTGGATTTGAATGTTCATTATTCTTAATAGCACAAACCTGTAAACAATCTAAATATTCATCAACAATATGATTTATCCACAGAGTAGAATGCTATTCAGTAGTGAGCAAGAGCAAAGTATTGAAACATGCTACAACATAGATGAACCTTAAAAGTATTTTGCTAAGTTATAGAAGCCAGACACAAAAGATTCATAATGTATGATTCAACTTGTGTGAAAAGGCAAAGCTATATAGAGACTAACAGCAGATTAGTGGTTGCCTGGGACTAGGGGTGGAAACACGGATTTAGCTGGGCATGAAGACATTTTTTTTGAGTGATGGAAATATTCTAAAATTCAATGTTGGTGGTTGTTGTACAACTCTATTAATATGTTAAAAATCAAATAGTTTCCTTACAATGAATGCATTTTATGGTGTGGAAGTTATATTTCAGTAAAGCTCTTTTTAAAATATTTTTTTAAAGTATAAAATATTTTATCAGTTTCTGTCCTGTTGAGAAACTGATGCTTCAGAGTTTTGGTATCTTGGCTCTTTAGTTAAAACCTGTGTCATGTAAAAACCTATGAGGGGAAAACAGTTTCCTCAAGCACTTACATTACCAGATGACAATGACATGAATTACACAAAGTTGTATTGCCCTGTATTTTGGGAGTCCAGCTGAGGAGACCACGGCTATCTATACCTTTCAGATTTTCTTTTGAAGGAGTCTAGGCTCAGAGATTATGTGTACATGTATATACATACTCATAAAAGAATTATTAACCACATTGGAATCTGATATATGTGTTAAAATTTCTTTATTCAATATATAGCAAATAATGTTGTTAAAAATGTGTCTTTATAACAGAATTCTAGAAGTGGAGAATCTTGGTGAAGCTCATAATGATTTTTTTTTATTTTTGAGAAAATTTCATTCTTCCTAATAGAAAATTTTTATTGTTTTCTCTAGATTCCAAATTTCATGATTATAAGTATTTCCATTTTGGAATATAATAATCAGAAAATTTCAAGTCCATGAACTTAAATTATTTATGAAAGTTTAACAAGTAATCTTAAATCCTATGCATAGCACATCTATTAGTATCAATAAGACAAGTTATTATTGGGGCGGAGCAAGATGTCGGAGGAGTAGGAGACCTGGATTTCGTCTGGTCTCAGGAATTCAGCTAAATAGGAATCAAACCATTCAGAACACCTATGAACTCAAAAGGAAATCAAAGAGAAGAATAGCAACAACTCTCTGAACAGAAAAGCAACCAATTTCTGGAAGGTCTTTTCTGATTTGTGTAGAGTATATTTGCTGGGGACGTTGTTAACCTGTTAGCATTTTGTTCTCTCATTCATCTATTCTCCTCTGGACAAAATGACAAGATGAAAAAAATCACCTCAGCAAAAAGAACAAGAGATAGTACCGTCAGCCAGGGACCTACTCAATACGGACATTAGTATGATGTCAGACCTAGAGTTCAGAATCATGACTTTAAAGATACTAGCTGAGCTTGAAAAAAGCATGGAAGTTATTAGAGAAACCGTTTCTGGAGAAATAAAAGAACTAAAATCTAACCAAGTCGAAATCAAAAAGGCTATTAATGAGGTGCAATCAAAAATGGGGGCACTAACTGCTGGATAAATGAGGCAGAAGAGAGAATCAGCGATATAGAAGACCAAATGATGCAAAATAAACAGGCTGAGAAAAAGAGAGAGAAACAACTACAGGACCAAGAGGGCAGAATTCAAGAGATAAGCGATACGATAAGATGAAACAACATTAGAATAATTGGGATCCCAGAAGAAGAAGAAAGAGAGAGAGGGGCAGAAGGTATATAAGAGCAAATAATAGCAGAGAACTTCCCTAATGTGAGGAAGGAAACAGGCATCAAAATCCAGGAGGCACAGAGATCCCCTCTCAAAATCAATAAAAATAGGTCAATACCCCGACATCTAATAGTAAAACTTACAAGTCTCAGAGACAAAGAGAAAATCCTGAAAGCAGCTTGGGAGAAGAGATATGTAACCTATAATGGTAGAAATATTAGATTGGCAACAGACCTATCCACAGAGACCTGGCAGGCCAGAAAGGACTGGCATGATATCTTCAGAGCACTAAACGAGAAAAATATGCAGCCAAGAATACTATATCCAGCTAGGCTATCATTGAAAATTGAAGGAGAGATAAAAAGCTTCCAGGACAAACAAAAACTAAAGGAATTTGCAAACACGAAACCAGCCCTCCAAGAAATATTGAAAGGGGTCCTCTAAGCAAAGAGAGAGACTAAAAGCAGCACAGATCAGAAAGGAACACAGACAATATACAGTAACAGTCACCTCACAGGCAATACAATGGCACTAAATTCATATTTTTCAATAGTTACCCTCAATCAAAAGACACAGGCTATCAGATTGGATTAAAAAACAAGACCCATCGATATGCTGTCTGCAAGAGACCCATTTTAGACCCAAAGACACCCCCAGATTGAAAGTGAGGGGGTGGAAAACCATTTACCATGCTATGGACACCAAAAGAAAGCTGGGGTGGCAATCCTTATATTAGATAAATTAGATTTTAAACCAAAGACTGTAATAAGAGATGAGGAAGGACACTATATCCAACTTGAAGGGTCTATCCAACAAGAAGATCTAACAATTGTAAATATCTATGCCCCAAACATGGGAGCCGCCAATTACATAAGGCAATTAATAACAAAAGCGAAGAAATACATTGACAGCAATACAATAATAGTGGGGGACTTTAACACCCCCCTGACTGAAATGGACAGATCATCTAAGCAAAAGATCAACAAGGAAATAAAGACTTTAAATGACACACTGGCCCAAATGCTCTTCACAGACATATTCAGAACATTCCATCCCAAAGCAATGGAATACACATTCTTCTCTAGTGCCCATGGAACATTCTCCAGAATTGATCACATTCTAGGTCACAAATCAGGTCTCAACTGGTACCAAAAGACTGGGATTATTCCCTGCATATTTTCAGACCACAATGCTTTGAAACTAGAACTCAATCACAAGAGGAGAGTCGGAAAGAACTCAAATACATGGAGGCTAAAGAGCATCCTACTAAGGAATTAATGGGTCCACGAGGAAATTAAAGAAGAATTAAAAAAATTCATGGAAACCAATGAAAATGAAAACACAACTGTTCAAAATCTTTGGGATGGAGCAAAGGCAGTCCTAGGAGGAAAATATATAGCACTACAAGCCTTTCTCAAGAAACAAGAAAGGTCTCAAATACACAACCTAACCCTACACCTAAAGGAGCTGGAGAAAGAACAGCAAATAAAGCCTAAACCCAGCAGGAGAAGAGAAATCATAAAGATCAGAGCAGAAATCAGTGAAATAGAAACCAAAAGAACAGTAGAACAGATCAACGAAACTAGGAGCTGGTTCTTTGAGAGAATGAACAAGATTGATAAACCCCTGGCCAGACTTATCCAAAAGAAAAGAGAAATGACCTAAATCAACAAAATCATGAACGAAAGAGGAGAGATCACAACCAACACCAAAGAAATACAAACAATTATAAGAACATATTTTGAGCAACTCTATGCCAGCAAATTAGATAACCTGGAGAAATGGGTGCATTCCTAGAGATGTATCAACTACCAAAATTGAACCAGGAAGAAATAGAAAACCTGAACAGACCTGTAACCACTAAGGAAATTGAAGCAGTCATCAAAAATCTCCCAACAAACAAAAGCCCAGGGCCAGATGTCTTCCCAGGGTAATTCTATCAGACATTTAAAGAAGAATTAATACCTATTCTCTTGAAACTATTCCAAAAAATAGAAATGGAAGGAAAACTTCCAAACTCATTTTATGGGGCCACCATTACCTTGATCCCCAAACTAAACAAAGACCCCATCTAAAAGGAGAACTACAGACCAATATCCTTGATGAACATGGATGCAAAAATTCTCACCAAAATATTAGCCAATAGGGTACAACAGTACATTAAAAGGATTATTCACCATGACCAAGTGGGATTTATCCCTGTGCTGCAAGGCTGGTTCAACATCTGCAAATCAATCAACGTGATACAATACATTAACAAAAGAAAGAACAAGAATCATATGATCCTCTCAATAGATGCAGAAAAAGCATTTGACAAAGTACAGCATCCTTCTTGAAAAAAAACTTTTCAGAGTGTAGGGATAGAGGGTACATACCTCAATATCATAAAAGCCATCTATGAAAAACCTACTGCCAATATCATTCTCAATGGGGAAAAGCTGAGAGCTTTTCCCCTAAGGTCAGGAACACGGCAGGGATGTCCACTACCACCACTGCTATTCAACATAGTATTAGAAGTCCTAGCCACAGCAATCAGACAACAAAAAGGCATCCAAATCGGCAAAGAGGAAGTCAAACTCTCACTCTTTGCAGATGATATGATACTGTATGTGGAAAACCCAAAAGACTCCACCCCAAAACTGCTAGAACTCATACAGGAATTCAGTAAAGTAGCAGGATATAAAATCAATGCACAGAAATCAGTGGCATTCCTATACACCAACAACAGGACAGAAGAGAGACAAATCAAGGAGTCAGTTCCATTTACAATTGCCCCCCAAACCATAAGATACCTAGGAATAAATTTAACCAAAGAAGCAAAGGATCTGTAATCAGAAAACTATAAAATACTCAGGAAAGAAATTGAAGAAGACACAAAGAAATGGAAAAACATTCTATGCTCATGGATTGGAAGAACAAACATTGTGAAGATGTCAATGCTACCTAGAGCAATCTACACATTCAATGCAGTTCCTATCAAAATACCATCCACTTTTTTCAAAGAAATAGAACAAATAATCCTAAAATTTGTGTGGAACCAGAAGAGACCCCGAATAGACAGAGGAATGTTGAAAAAGATAAGCAAAGCTGGCGGCATCACAATTCTAGACTTCCAGCTCTATTACAAAGCTGTCATCATCAAGACAGTATGGTACTGGCACAAAAACAGACAGATCAATGGAACAGAATCGAGAGCCCAGAAATGGACCCTCCACTCTATGGTCAACTCATCTTTGACAAAGCAGGAAAGAATGTCCAATGGAAAAAAGACAGTCTCTTCAACAAATGGTGTTGGGAAAACTGGCCAGCCACATGCAGAAGAATGAAACTGGACCATTTCCTTACACCACACACAAAAATAGACTTCAAATAGTTGAAAGACGTAAACGTGAGACAGGAGTCCATCAAAATCCTAAAGGAGAACATAGGTAGCAACCTCTTCGACCTCAGGCACAGCAACTTCTTCCTAGAAACATCGCCAAAAACAAGGGAAGCAAGGGCAAAAATGAACTATTTGGATTTCATCAAGATAAAAAGCTTTTGCACAGCAAAAGAAACAGTCCACAAAACCAAAAGACAACTGACAGAACGGGTGAAAATATTTACAAATGACATATCAGATAAAGGTCTAGTATCCAAAATCTATAAAGAACTTATCAAACTCAACACCCAAAGAACAAATAATCCAATCAAGAAATGGGCAGAAGACATGAACAGACATTTTTCCAAAGAAGATATTCAAATGGCCAACAGACACATGAAAAAGTGCTCAACATCACTCGGCATCAGGGAAATCCAAATCAAAACCTCAATGAGATACCACCTCACACCAGTCAGAATGGCTAAAATTAACAAGTCAGGAAACGACAGATGTTGGCAGGGATGTGGAGAAAGGGGAACCCTCCTACACGTTTGGTGAGAATGCAAGCTGGTGCAGCCACTCTGGAAAACAGTATGGATGTTCCTCAAACAGTTGAAAATAGAGCTACCATACGATCCAGCAGTTGCACTACTGGGTATTTACCAGAAAGATACAAATGTAGGGATCCGAAGGGGTACGTGCACCCCAGTGGTTATAGCAGCAATGTCCACAATAGCCAAACTCTTGATAGAGCCAAGTTGTCCATTGACAGATGAATGGATAGAGAAGATGTGGTATATATACACAATGGACTATTTTTTTTTATTTTTTTTATTTGAGAGAGAGAGAATGAGAGATAGAAAGCATGAGAGGGAAGAGGGTCAGAGGGGAAGCAGACTCCCTGCTGAGCAGGGAGCATGATGTGGGACTCGATCCCAGGACTCCAGGATCATGACCTGAGCCGAAGGCAGTCGCTTAACCAACTGAGCCACCCAGGCGCCCTACACAATGGACTATTATTCAGCCATAGAAAGGAATGAGATCTTGCCATTTGCAACGATGTGGATGGAACTGGAGGGTGTTATGCTGAGTGAAATAAGTCAATCAGAGAAAGACATGTATCATATGACCTCACTGATATGAGGAATTCTTAATCTCAGGAAACAAACAGTGTTGCTGAGTGGTGGGGGGTGGGAGGGATGGGGTGGCTGGGTGATAGTCATTCGGTAAGGTATGTGCTATGTTGAGTGCTGTGAATTGTGCAAGACTGTTGAATCACAGATCTGTACTTCTGAAACTAATAATGCAACATATGTTAAGAAAAAAGAAAAAGAAGAAGATAGCAGGAGGGGAAGAATGAAGGGGAGTAAGTTGGAGAGGGAGACGAACCATGAGAGACGATGAACTCAGAAAAACCAACTGAGGGTTCTAGAGGGGAGGAGTGTGGGGGGATGGGTTAGCCTGGTGATGGGTATTAAGGAGGGCACGTTCTGTGTGGAGCACTGGGTGTTATGCAGAAACAATGAATCATGGAACACTACATCAAGAACTAATGATGTAATGTATGGTGATTAACATAACAATAAAAAATTTAAAAAAAGTAAAAAAAAAGACAAGTTAATATTCACATATACAAATTCTCTTCTTTCTGGCCAAATAAAAAATAAAAATTCAACAACTTGAACAGTATTTTTTGAGCATCATCTATGTGCCAGGCCCACTGTTAAGCCCTGGGATTATAAATGTTTCCCTTGTCTCAATCTAGCTGCATTCAAGGACATTCAAGCAAATGTGTGTAATATGCTACCTTTAACTTCCTGCTGGCTTTTTACTGCCTTAATCATACTTTGTTCCCTCTTAATAGTCTAGACAACTTTACTTGTTAGAAATTTAAACTGTATATATATGGGAACACAAGAAAGGTCATTCAATTTCATTCCCTGTAATTGTAGTTACTCAACATTTTCATTTACTGGTTATATGTACTAATACCAAAAGGAATTTTAATTTTAAGTCAAGAATACAGTATCTTACCACCCTTATGTTAAAGTGTACATTTTAATATTTAATAATTAAATGAAGTAAATGGCATTTGAAATTCCTAATAATTAACCATAAAAATAGTGGCAAAGTGCAAATTGAGTATGTAAACTAAATTAAAGTAATTATTGGAGGGAAACTCTTAGATAAATAGGGTCTATGAGCTGGAAATATATTAAGCCTTTTGAAAACATGAATATATACACTTTCATCTCTCAGTGTAGTTCTGTTACCTTCTAAAATAGTTCTGAATTCAAATAAGTTTGAATAAAGCAAAGGTTTATAACCTAGCATGCAACAATCATTTTCATGTTTGTACAATATCCTGGTCCATGGAACACCAGAGAATTAGACAATGCTTGCCTTTTCAATCCAGAAAGAACTAAGCACAACAGAATGCACATATGCAATTTAGTTAAGCTAGAAGAAAGATTTATCAGTATAACTCTCTTCTCTCCCCTTAGGCCATGCATTTTTTCTAATGAACTCAATCATAAAGTATAGCTTTTTACTTTATCAAGATAGACTTTGTTAATTTGTTAAGCTTTATACCTCTGCTTTTATTTCTTGGCCTGGCATCTATTTCTAAAATATTTTTGAAATTAAAAAAATTCTGTTTTAATGAAATTTTTTTAACTCCAGTTTGCTTCGTTGGTTTGCTTTTTAACTCAAAACCTGTATTATCCCCAATCTGTAGAATTTTTTTTTCTGGTTTGCTATATGTAAAGTTGTAAAGTCCACTGGAATAGCAATTTCACCTGCTAAAGGTTCCAGAACTTCAGAAAAAAAAAATGTCAGGAAACCCATTTAGACCAATTCTGTGGTTCCTTAAAAGATACTTCAGTTGGTTTAAAATTGTGTGAAGATGTGAAGCGTTCATTATAGACAAAGAGGCATTGCAAATAATGTTGCAAACCCTATTTTGAGATATGGTACACCCAATAGCAACCGAGTGAGATTGCTACGTGTTTTGTGGTGTCAATTATTCAGAAGTCAATCAAATATTTTTAGACAGTATCCACAAAATCATATTTGTGACAATATTCTCTATTACTGCAAGTTTTTCTTGAGAATAATGAGTCAGAAAAGAAAGAGATTAGGAAATGTTCCTATTTAGAGACTTTTTTCACCTTTCCGGAGCATCCAAATCGTCAAAGAGGAAGTCAAACTCTCACTCTTTGCAGATGATATGATACTGTATGTGGAAAACCCAAAAGACTCCACCCCAAAACTGCTAGAACTCATACAGGAATTCAGTAAAGTAGCAGGATATAAAATCAATGCACAGAAATCAGTGGCATTTCTATACACCAACAACAGGACAGAAAGAGACAAATCAAGGAGTCGATCCCATTTACAATTGCACCCAAAACCATAAGATACCTAGGAGTAAATTTAACCAAAGAAGCAAAGGATCTGTAATCAGAAAACTATAAAATACTCAGGAAAGAAATTGAAGAAGACACAAAGAAATGGAAAAACATTCTATGCTCATGGATTGGAAGAACAAACATTGTGAAGAGGTCAATGCTACCAGAGCAATCTACACATTCAATGCAATTCCCATCAAAATACCATCCACTTTTTTTCAAAGAAATGGAACAAATAATCCTAAAATTTGTATGGAACCAGAAGAGACCCCGAATAGCCAGAGGAATATTGAAAAAGAAAAGCAAAGCTGGCGGCATCACAATTCCAGACTTCCAGCTCTATTACAAAGCTGTCATCATCAAGACAGTATGGTATTGGCACAAAAACAGACAGATAGATCAATGGAACAGAATCGAGAGCCCAGAAATGGACCCTCAACTCTATGGTCAACTAATCTTTGACAAAGCAGGAAAGAATATCCAATGGAAAAAAGACAGTCTCTTCAACAAATGGTTTTGGGAAAATTGGATAGCCACATGCAGAAGAATGAAACTGGACCATTTCCTTACACCACACACAAAAATAGACTCCAAATGGTTTGAAAGACCTAAACGTGAGATAGGAGTCCATCAAAATCCTAAAGGAGAACATAGGTAGCAACCTCTTCGACCTCAGCCGCAGCAACTTCTTCCTGGAAACATCGCCAAAAGCAAGGGAAGCAAGGGTAAAAATGAACTATTGGGATTTCATCAAGATAAGAAGCTTTTGCACAGCAAAAGAAACAGTCAACAAAACCAAAAGACAACCGACAGAATGGGAGAAAATATTTGCAAATGACATATCAGAATTTAAAAAAAAATTAAAGATTTTATTTATTTATTTGAAAGAGAGAAAGTGTGAGAGAAAGCAAGCACAAGTGGGGGGCGGGGCAGAGGGAGAGGGAGAAGCAGACTCCTCCTACCCCCCAGCTGGGAGCCCAACTTGAGGCTCATTCCCAGGACCTTGAGATCATGACCTGAGCCAAAAAAACACACTTAACCAACTGAGCCACTCAGGTGCCCCAATTTAATTTTTTTTTGTTTCTTTATAAATAGTTGGCAAATAACTGTCATTATTGCTGAGAAAAAATATTCTTTTTTACAGAGAAAGAGTGCAAGCAGGCAGGGGAAGGGTAGTGGGAGAGGGGGAGAATCTCAGGCAGACTCCCCACTGAGTGGGGTGCCTGATGCAGGGCTTGATCTCACAACCCTGAGATCATGACCTGAGTCAAAATCAAGTCGTTTACTTAACGGAGCCACTCAGGTGCCTCATTGCTGAAAATATATTAAAATCAAACTAGGAATATGTTTGATGGGAGACTTTATTCTCTATATATCATAGGCCCTGAAGAAGAGTTTGGGAGTTACCCTTCATGTCCAGTTTTCCATTCCCCTTTGGTGCCTCCCTTGTGGAGAGGAGTAATTTATCTGATTGCTGACTTGAGCAGAGACTAACATTCCCTGAGCTGCACAAAGTAGGGAATACATAACTATATTAAGCAATATGAAATGGAGACAACATAGTCTAAAGGGTCTCTTTTTTCTCTCCTTTTCCTTCCTTCTCTCTCACTCTTTTGCTTTGTTTCATAGATTGTAAGAAGTGATCATATGGCCCTTGATTTCCTCTACTGGTCAGTAAGTAGGCATGCTTCTGCAAGCCTTTTCCCCCAGATTCTGTGATTATGATTAAATTGGTGAACCAGCGTTGTACAGATCATTGGACTAAGTCTGACAATAGGAGTTTTACTAGTACTAAAGATGGTACAATATTTCCATCTCCACTGACCTTTTCAAGATGAGAAACTTAATTATAAATAATCTCTTACTGAATAAAAACAGCAATACTTTATATCATCAAGCTTTCTAATATGCTATTTCAAATGCTTTTGGAACTTTTTGATCCAAAATAACTTAAGTACTTGTTTTGGTGAATTGGTATTTTGGACTATTCAGTAGTTTGATTCTCTTAGACAAGTCATTACCTTAGAAAGAAATACAGGTTCTGTATTTCACTTTTCTAATTGACTGAGACATTGAGTCAAAGATACAAGGTCATATAAGATCACATAAGGTCATGTGGGATAATAAGTTAGTATAAGAGAGAGGGGCCCCTAAAAGAATTGAGAGTGTGTGTGTGTGTGTGTGTGTGTGTGTGTGTGTGTGGTGTATTAAATACCTTATAAAGTGATGTGGAGTAGATAAACTGAATAATGATGGAAGGCCAAAGAACAGAGCTTAATATCTATATACAGCAGCAATTTATTATGCATCTAGCATCTATGACACTATTATTTATTTGAAGTATGACTACATTTCTAAAATGGAAATTTGAATGGTTACTTACAAGATATCTGAAAAAAGCAAAAAACAATTGACAAGAATTTTGTTTTGTTTTGTTATTGTTAATTTTAAATAAGCAGAACCAGTTATCCTTTACTGTTCATTTTTCTCCATAGTGGCAAGGCTATTTGATCATGTTACAGTGGACCTTTTATGGCCAGATAAATCTTTGGCATAGCACTTGACTTCTCTAATTCTTATTTTCTTTGTATGCCCAATGATAGGTTTGTGTTATGCCATTGATTGTTCTTGATATATGTAACTTAGTGATTTTCTGAATATGTTAAAGATCTAAAATTAAAGTGGTATGTTTGTGTTCTTTCAAATAAAGTATTTTTCATATAGATATCACATTGTATGCTCTGTAACAAAGAGATATGAAATAGGAACATATTGAATACTTTTCACTCTATATGTTTATTCTAGTTTCAGAAATAATGACAGTACCAATAGTCTCTTGTGAATTTTTGAGTTGAAACTCTTATTTACCAGTGTGTAATAAAATATATCTAGTTGATATAAATATTTCTAATGGAATGGATATTTCACACAGCTATATCTTAATCATAGTCTTATAAACATGAAATGACACACACAGAGCCTAGGATGAGTACTGTTGTTAAATAATTGCTTTTTAAATGAAGTTAAAATAATTCACTGCATCTTGTTTTCATAGTTCTTCAGGTTATGATAGTACATAAACATTATTCAGAGGAGAAGACTTTCTTGATCATGATTTCTTCTTTAGAAATTATGAAAAGCTTTTTTATGATACTGGTAAAGTACTTAGTGTAGTATCTAGAACAGAGACAGTGCTGAATAAATAGGTCAGTACTAGGGTTACTATTTTCTTTTTAAAGATTTTATCTATCGATCTATTGATCGATCTATCTATTTATTTGAAAGAGAGAGAGAGAGAGCAAGCACAAGCAGAGGGAGTGGCAGGCAGAGGGCAAGGGACAAGCAGATGCCCCACAGAGCAGGGAGCCCGATGTGGGGCTCCATCCCAGTACCCTGGGACCATGACCTGAGCTGAAGGCAGATGCTTAAGCAACTGCGCCACCCAGGTGTCCCATGGGTTACTATTTTATTACAACTAATAATTTAAACACTAGGCTGTCTGCAGCAAAATCTTAAATTTTCCCAATTCTAATTTAGGCATACTTACATAACCATAGTAGAAAAACATGGATAGATGTTAAATACCAAATATAATAGTAATTTAAATCTCACAGTCTAACTTTCACCTTAGTGATTTGTATGAAGAAATAAATGGCCAGTCTTCAACAAATAAATATTCTAGACATCCTCTGTAGGAACAGGTACATGTATTTTTTTTTAATAATGACTAGGCTTTATTTTTAGAGCATTTTTAGGTTTATAGAAATATTGAACAGAAAATAGATTTCCCATATACTACCTTCTCCTCACTACTTCACAGTTTATTAACATCTCTCTTTGGTGGTATGTATATTTGTTACAATTAATGGACCAATATCAGTGGTTATTATTAACTAAAGTTTATACTTTACATTATGCTTTGTACTTTGTGTAGTATGGTTTATTGGGTTTTGAAAAATTCACAATATCATACATCATATGTCATTACAATAGGTTACCCAGTTTCCTTTTATTTATTTATTTTATTCAATTTTTATTTTTATTCAATACTTAGTGCCTTTTTTATGAAGTCAATTGAATCTTCCTTAATTTCTTTTCTAGCTTCCTATCAAGAAATCTTTTTTTTTTCATTTCTGAAATCTTCAGGTGTGTATGAATTCTGTGTACTGAAGCTCCTATTTCCTTGACTGTGGTTACATATCAGCAGTATATACCTGTAATACTTACACTTATAAAGATACTTATAAGGACTTACACTGAAGGGTTGAAATGAGATTGTACTTCTGAATATTAAGAATACTAGGATAAAAAAATTAGATTAAGTAATTTCATTTATGTAATTTCATATTCATTAAAATCATTCAAACCCCTCATTATAATAAAAACATCTATTTATTCAGGAATCAGTAATATCCAGTTACTGTGGTGGGTATTTTACATATGTCATCAACAGCTGTCAGCGTCTTGCAGGATGCGTTTGCAAATCTTACTGATAAGGAAACCAATGCTTATGAATATTAAGTAATGTGTCTGAAGTCCTACAAAACACTAAAATTCAGATAAGCCTGATTTCAGGACCTCTGAACTTTACATTGTACCATGAAAAATATTATTGTTATATAAAAGGAGAGGTGAAAATGAGCAAGTGGAGGCGGGAAAGAGAATGAGAAGGAGGAGAATAACAGGAAGAAGATTCGGGAAAGGGACAGAAGAGGAAAAAAGAGGAAGTAAAAGGAACTTCGTTATTCACACTGATTATACTCATCCCATTTCAGAAAGATCTTTAATTTTGAGTTTATAAAGATGTGTCTGAATCTATAAAATCATTTATAAGTATACTAATCATTTGCATTGTCTTTAAAAATTACCCTGCTGAATTCCTGAGGAATGTCAATTGAATTTTCCCTTATCACAGCATAGGTTGGCTGCTCGATAAACCAGAGCTCTCAGTAATTCCTCTCAGAAATGTTTACTTTTTAATTCTTCTTTTCTAGAGAGAGGAGAGGATCTTTAAACTATGACATGGCATTTTCATATTTCTTCTTTAAAACATTATGCTCTATTTCCTTCTCTTTTCCTCCCTTACTGAGCCCCCTTGTGGTATGTATCTGTAACTTGTCCTTTGGGACAGCTTTTTAAAGACCTGACGTTTGATACACAGTAGTTATTTCCTGAGCGAATTATGTTACATTTTAAAATTTTATAATTTGTTTGAAAATGTAGTTCAGTGTGAAAGGAAAAAAATGATACAATCTTTTTATTTTTTTTACTTGTTAAATACATAAATGTATGTGTGTGTATATATGGCATTTCAATATATATGATGCTTCTTTTGTTTAAATAGGCATATACCCATCTATGTACATATACACATACAACAATTAGAGGTTACTATTAAATATTTATAAATTAAAGATACTGTTAAAAATGTTAAGATCATAAAATGATTAGCTAAAATACAAGTTTAAATAAGGTATGTTTTGGCTAGACTTGATTCAAGTCTTACAAAAGAAAAACCATTTTGAGCTGTGAGCTGTTATCAGTGTTTTTTTATTTTTTTGTTTGTTTGTTTTTTTTAGGTTAACAGACATTACAAGCATCAAATCTACCTATATGATATAATTCATTGAATGGCATGGGGAAATCTATGTCTTAGGAAACATAAGAATTAAGAGTATCATCACACAGAATGAAAAAAGATCGGACTGGTAAGTATGTTATTTGCTAGTAAATCTAATGTCTTTCAGAGTTTCTGACTTTTTTTCTCCACTCCTCTTCCTAGTTCTCCATCTGGGTTATGTTCCCAAAGAGCCTTGTTTACTTGCCAATACCTTTACTTTATCACTATTTAAGATTTTAAGTTATTTTTTCAAAGTATTTCAAAATTCAAAGACATGATTTCTATGGGCAGGATTTTTATGCTCATCTTGAGCAGCTGGGAAGATTCTTATATTTACTCAGTGCATCATAATTAAGTATGGATTTGGCACTGAGGTGCCAGACATTTATAGGGGTACCTTTATAGGTAAGCAAGGCTCTCATGGAGCTTTACTATATGACAATGCAATAGTGATGGATCTTATTCCAGAGAAATATGAAATATCAAAGTATATTGCATATAGTAAGCTTAAATATTGTGTTCTGGAGTTCTATTTTTATTCATGTGTAGGTGCATGTATATATGTTCTGGGTCACAATTAAAAAAGCCTTACTGTGGGTCATGTTGAAAACATTTGAATATCACTATAAGATCCCCTGATGAAGAACATGCTCCAGATTAGAGAAAAAGCAGAATAAAGTTATTTGAACTCTAATGCCAGGAATCAAAATTAGAATGTCTCCAAGATATGCCACAGCAGAGGATAATTTTTATTACGCTCTTCAAGATTATTGGATGTCTGTGGTTTCCTTTTGAATTTTAAATGTATTATCATTTGACAGTTCGTGTCTTTCCTGTTGGTGGCACTGTGCACATAGGAGTTAAGAACTTATGGGAAAGGACACTTTATTTATAGCTATAAATTCACCACTTGAATGATGCCTGTCATGTTTGAAATTCTGGAGCAGCACTTTATAACTCTCAGAACAATAATGTTCTAAAACTTTATAAAATATGTTTCTATGGTATCCCTTGCTTAATACTCACTGGCAATTTTCAGATTTCACTGAATTCAGCTGAACTACTTTTTAAAAATTACTGAATCCTGTTTGTCTAATTTCTCATCAAGTATTGGGCAAAAAATATTCACTGTTGGGTATGTTAGGCTTCTACCCATGACATGGTCTGTCATAATCACAGCTAATAATAATGGCAAGAGGTAGTCCTTAAAATCTATGAAGAAACTTCAACTTTGTGATCTATTTAGATGCTTTATCAATTCCCTTTTATAGTTTTCCATTTATGATATATTTTTGTAACAGGGAAACTGTATGCTGAAAACAGAGCTGGAAACAGAAGACAACAATATTGAAGATTTTTCTAGAGTCTCAAGGTCTATGAATGAATAGGTAATCCTCAATTTAGATAAAATAGGATAAAAGGAATCGATCTGGTGCAGCTAATTCAGATAATGATGAAACATTGAAATTCAAGCAGAATAGAAACAAACATACACAGTGGAAGAGGTGATCTCAAATGGACAGTACCCCTAAATGAAGGATTTAGGCAATTACTATTACTCATCACAAATGGTGTTTGATTGTGAATATCTGCTACTGGACCTTAAAACAATACAGATATCTACCCATAATATCAACATCACATTAGTACATTGTCAAATACAAACAAGCATGTTGAACCTGAATTGAGAATCACATTAACAGATTAAAGGGAGCACCAGATTCTTTAGTCTATGAGCATTACAATTTAAAGCTTTAATAGCAATAATTTTTTACTCTTTCTTTACCTTAATCAATTCAATCCATATACAAACCACTTGTAAATTTTCTTTGACTTTTAACAAAGTCAGTTGGCTCACATAAAAAATATTTTCCGGTAACCAAGCTGCTTTAAGTGCAAAGAAAAGAAAGTCCCACTTAAAACCTCTTCTTTTCCACAAGGCAAATGAGCAGCGCAGATAAAACCTAAGCTGTGTGCCAAGAAAGAAAAAAAGTCATATATCACTATATCCTAACAAAGATTTTTTTTTCATAATTTTTAACACAGTTATATACCTTTTCATGTTAATATCAAGGTCACCAAATTACAAGTCATGAAAACATAATGGCATATCTATGCTTAATTATGTATTATTACATTTTCTAGAAAGTGATATTGAGTAATCCGCAATTATAATAACTCATTTTTATATATTTTAGAAAATAATGTTGATTCCTACATTCACAGTCACCAAAAAATGAATGGTAAGATGGATACTCAGATGAGATGATACTGACATGATTTTGAATAGAACATTAATAAAATCCTTAAGAAAAATACAGGGTAGATGATGTTTGATTTTAATACTCTTCCCAATCTATGTTTAGATGTCGATTAAATATCTTCTTTGTTTAATGTGATTACATTCAATGAAAATTTACTAAATTCTACTATCTTTAATTGCCATTCTGAAGATAAATTCCTCTAGCTATTTAATCATCAGACTCATATTTGGTGTTTTTTCACTGTCCTCCCATTTTTTTTTTTGTTAATATACTTTAGTTTTTAGATTATATGTACTTGTAGTTTTGAGATTCACAGAAAAACGGAGTGGAAAATACAGAGTTCCATACACTTCCTTCCTCATCACACATAGCCTCCCTCATCAACATCCCAGACCAGAATGTTACATTTGTTAAAATTTCGGAAGCTAAGTTGACGTGTCATTATCACCCAAATCCATAGTTTACATTAGGTTTCACTCTTGGTGGTGTGCATTCTATGAGCTTGACAAAAGTATATTGATATGTATCCATCATTATAGTATTGTACAGAATATTTTCACTCCCCCAAAAATCCTGTGTTCACCCTACTCATGCCTCCTTTACAACTCCTGGCACACTGATTTTTTTTTTTTTTTTTTTTTACTGTCTCCATCTTGCTTTTTTCAGAAGATCATATAGTTAGAATCATAGAGTAGGTAGTCTTATCGGATTGGATTCTTTGATTTAGCAATGTACATGTAGGGTTCCTCTATGTCTTTTCATGGCTTGATCATTTCTTTTTAGCACTAAGTAATAATGTCTGGATATGCTACAGTTTATCCATCCACATACTGAAGGATATCTTGTTGCTTCCAAGTTTTGGCAATTGTGAATAAAGCTGCTATAAATATCTGTGTGCATGTTTTGTGTGGACATAAGTTTTCAGTTCTGTTTGGCATATGTCAAGGTGTACAGTCATATAATAAGAGTGTTTTGTAAGGAAGTATGACATTGTCTTCTAAAGTGGCTGTGCCAATTTGTATTCCCACTAAAAATGAATGAAAGTTCCTTTTGCTCTATATCCTCTCCACCATTTGGTTGTGTTAGCCATTGTGTTGAATAAGTAGTGGTATTTCATTGTTTTATTTTTCAATTTCCTCATGATATGTGATTTTGAGCATATGTAATTTTGTATGCTTAATACGTTTATTTGATATCTGTATTATTTGGTGAAGTGTCTGTTCAGATCTTTTGCCATTTTTAGGTCTAGTTGTTCATTTTCTTATTGTTGAAGGTTAAGAGTTATTTGTGCATTTGGAATAACAGTTCTTTTTGAGATATGCCTTTTGCAAATATTTTCTCCCAGTCTTTGGCTTGTCTTCTAATCTTCTGACTCCGGTTTTTTATTAAGGAAACTAATATCTGTTGAGTAACAACAACGAAAAAAAAGATTAGTATTGAGGAGGTAGAGCAAAAAGAGGATTGTGGACTGGCTTGCTCAATTTCAGTTCTGTTCTATTCCAATTCAAGATGTTGGAGAGTTAAGAACAGCATTTTTCAGATTCCATTTCAGGTAGGATTTTTTTGGGGCAAAATTGGTCCATCAAGAAAATATTTTCTTTTTATAAATTTTTTTAATTTAAATTCAATTAGCCAACATATAGTACATCATTAGTTCCAGATGTAGAGTTCAATAATTCACCAGTTGTGTATACACCCAGTGATCATCACATTAATAAATCAGGAAACAACAAACATGGGCATGGATGCAGAGAAAGAAAATACTTTCATATGAGATTTGATGGCAGAGGCAGCTTTTGTTGCTGGCGAAGTTAGCAGTGAGATCATGATTTGTCAGTGTTTACATACAATAACAGTAGTTAGGTTCTGCATCTCTTTCTTGATGGGCATGAGAGTCAGGTTGTGGGGCAACAGAAGTGGCAGAAACCACACCCTAACAGCAGATCTTACAGTGTAAATGGTGTGATTTCAACTCACTGGTCCAGTGGTAGACCCTGAGGACCTTCTGATAATTTCATAAGTATCTACTATGGATATTAATTTCCATAAGACTTCTCTAATCCTTTTATATTTATTTACTACCTGATTAAATATTTATAAGTATATCATACCTCGTAGTAATTAATGATTATTGAAATAACTGATTTTTGTGTCTTTTACTGAGTACCCTTCAGTAATTATGTATAATTATGTATAATGGTTAAAATACAAACATTTCAACATGTTGTGGATCTCCTAATATATTACTTGTGTAACAATGATTTTATTGTATGGGTGAAAATCTTTGTTTTAAAGAACTTAGAGTCTATTTGGAAAGTTAAGACCTAATTTAACAACATTAAGTAACAAAGCAAAATTAAATTAGGGTATTAGAATTCCAGACTAGAAAGTTTGTTCAAATTTTCTGTTGTTGTTCAAATTAATTGCAAAAATAGGAAGGAAGTATGTGTTTTTGGAAGATCAGAGCATGCCTTCTTGTAATGGTTATAAGTATAAACAAAAATGACAGTTTTGTACACTTGGATTATTCAATCACAATTTTGGTGTCCTAATTCCTTCTTTCCATATCTGGTTATGATATTATATTTGACATCCTCTACTCTAACTCCTAATTCACATCTAGGTCTTTATTAAATTCAGATTAATAATATGGTAATTTTCTTTTTGGCCTAGTTTGAAAATACTTTTTCTCTTTAATTATATTAGGGTAGTCTAAATTAGGCCATTCATATTTTTATTTCTTCTTCTGAACAACACTAAAATCTTTTGGACAGATGGAAAGGTGGAGTTTGCAGCAAGTCTCCTCACAGCTTGCTAACATGGCTCTAAAAAAATAGTTATTTTAATACAGAAAAATGTCAGGAAGGACAGTTTGACTTTACTGGTAGCATCCACTGTAATAATGCTTACTCATTCATCTATTCCTCATATAGTTATTTAGATATGTTGATCAATCAATGAAAAAATCTACATACATTTCATGTGCCTGTGGACTTTAGATTCTAGAGGGGAATAAAGACATTCTATCAGTAATTACAAAACAGGTAAGGATGGAAAATGAAAGAACAGTTAAGAAATTTGTAGAAAAACCTAACAATGTAATTCATCAGAGATAGACTCTGAGAATGTCACATTGTATTAGTGAGGGTTGGAGTCAGAATAGGGTGTGTGTCCCTCACAGCAAATCAAAAGATGTCTATTGTGTTTGTAGCAGCACAGCTTGGGAGGGCTTAACATGAGATTGGGCTAGATAGGAAGTCTGAGAACAGACCATTAAGGGCTTTATAAGCCAAATGTAGGGATTTAACATGGCACTTAAGTATAATTAGAAATCATAGGAAGATATTCAAGGAAGTAACATGATCAAATTTGAGTTAATTTTGGTAGCCCTGCAGAAAAAGGAGATAAGATATCAATTAAGAAACTAAGAAATTAAGGCAGAGGTTAGAAAGGTTGTAATAAAGGTAGTGGTGGCTGAGCTGTTTAGAAATCTAGAGCAGACTGGGGAACAATTTAAGAAGTAAATGCTTTGAACCTAAAACTGCTCTAAAAATTAAAGTATTTAAATAAAGAAAACAGACATGCCTGCTGCCTGCCTGGCTAGATAGACCTCCAAGAGGACAAGGGATGTACTTTCTACTTTTCTGCAAACTCCACCATGCCCTGTACTTGGATAACTCTCAGAAGATAACTCAGGATTGGGAAGATGGTAGAGTAGGAGGACCCTAAGCTCACCTTGTCTCCTGGATACAACTAGACAATACTCTTCAGTGTAAATAACCTGGAAAATTATTAAAGACTGGCAGAATAAACTCTATAACTAGACAAAGAGAAGAGGCCACATCAAAGAAGGTGGGGTCAGAAGGGTTGGTTTGGGGTCAAGAACAAAATGCACTCACAAGACTGTCCACAGGAGGGAGGGACACTGCAGGAATAGTGATGGAGGAGAAACAGACCCTTACAACGGGGAGCCCGCACAGGGAAGATGAATCCCCATAACATTTGGCTTTGAAAACCAGAGGGGTCAAGTTTTGTGAGTTCTTAAAACCTATGGGACTTAAAACCTATAATTAAAAAAAATCAACAGGCTAGGCTCTGGGAGAGCTGGGATGGTGAGTTTCCACCCTTAAAAACACAGCAAAACAAACAGCCAGTGAAGATACAGCTAGAAGTAGCAGTTTGAAAGGTGCCTTGGGCATACGGGAGGGAGTTATTTATTAATCTCAGAGCATGTTCTGAAAGGACAGAAATCTCTGGGTAACTCCTCCAGAAACAAAGAACTGGCTGGTGCCATTTCCCTCCTGTGTCCCCAGCACAAACACACCGGCTGGCTGGGGGGCTTGCTGCCTAACTTGCTAGTACTGCTGCCCTCTCGCCCAACCCCTATGCTGTGCTTTCATCAGTCTACCTCTTCTAACAGCCATCTCAGTCCTGTTGCTGCAGGACCCATTCCACAGAGGACCACGGGGCACAAAGCTTGCTGGCTCCAATGCTGCATTGTACCAGTCCCCGCACTGTGCTTTGGTGGATCTACCCTCTCCAATATGTACTTGGCCAGAACCCATACAGGGTAGACCTGGAGGCCTGGCAGTGTACAAGCAGCCCCTAAGGTGGCCAGAGGCTGCTCCAGACACTGGGAGGTAGGGTCCTACCCTCACTGTTGCCTCAGAAAGAGGGAAAGATAACCAACATACACCTAGTGGGCTGGAGGCAGACAACTGGTTTGACTCTATGTCCCACCCAGTAGTGAAAGCTTCTTAGAGGACAACTCAGGGAAAGCACCCTGCAGTTTGGTGCTACTGCATCTCTGTCAAACACCTGGTGTGACTCAAACCGAGCCCAAGGTGTCCCCAGACTGGCTCGCTAACATGATAGGAACCAAACACTGCCTACAACAGGCAAAGAGAGCCATTGGTCTGAAGGAAAAAGTGGTTCAGCCACACAGCAGGGTGCATACATTGCACAAAGAGATACCCCAGAAGTGCCAGGTTCTGGTGAATAGGGGACACTGCACAACAGGGCACTACAAGACCTCTTTTTCATAAGGCCATTACTTTCAAGTGCAGGAGACATAGCTGTCTTTTCTAACACACAGAAACAGACACATAGAGTTAGACAAAATGAAGAGACAGAGGAATATGTCCCAAATGAAAAAAACAGGACAAACTCACAGCAAGAGACTTAAAAAAAAATTGAGATAAGTAATATGCCTGATAGAGAATTTTAAAGTAATGATCATAAAGATATTCACTGGAATTGAGAAAAGAGTGGTGGGCATCAGTGAGACCCTAATGGTGAGATAAAAAAAGAACCAATCAGAGATGAAAAACATAATAAATTAAAAATACACTAGATGGAATAAATAGTAGTAGGTGAAGCAGAAGAACAAATCAGTGACCTGGGAGACAGAGTAATGGAAAGTAATCAAGCTGAGCAGGTGAGAGAAAAAAGTTATGCAAAATGAAAATAGACCTAGGAAAATCATCAAACACCATCAAGCACTATAGAAATTCCAGAAGGGAAAGAGAAAGAAGAGGGGGCAGAAAATATATTTGAAGAAATAATAGCTGAAAACTTTTTGAATCTGGGGAGGGAAAAGAAATCCAGATCCAGAAATTATTGATGATATAGGAAAGGAAGTATGTAATATTTTTTCAGGATTAAAGGAGAAGGTAGTGGGGAATCTTTGGAGCTTGGCACAGGGACTTGAAAAAAGCCAATATAATTAACATAACACTGTATGTTAATTGTACTAGAATTAAAAGAATTTAACAAAACATATAAAACAAACACTAAGACATTGAGGATACTCCACCAAGAATTAAGCAATCCATCTATGTAGAACTACCAAGGTAATTGGCTAAGCCAAGGTGGTAGAAATTGAAAAGTATAATCCAGGTACATGTGAAGCCTTAATTTGTTATTGGTAGCCTTTGGGAAAGGTTTCAAAATATGTTCATGTGAAGGAGTTCTGGTCCTTTTCTCAAGACTTGGCAATAAACAATACTATCCCAATACTAAATTCCTTTTTTTTTTTTTAAGATTGTTTCATGAGGCTCCACTAAAAAGAAGAAGTATAGATGCTTAAGGTTTTGTGGATTTGATAGTTCCATTATCTCAATGGAAGGTGTCCCTTTAAAAGCCAATAGATTAGAATTTTTCAAGAAGAATGGCACGCTAAATTCTGGCAAATGCTTCTGAGAGATTAAATAACAGAATAAATTATGTACTTTAGATTTGGCTAAAGGAAGGATAGGATTTTCAGAGAAAGAGTCAAGACAAAAACAAACGTTTTCAGGGAAAGAAAGGGGTAATCTAAAGAAAGGTACAAGAATCCAATGGGAATCTGATTACTTACCAGCAATATTGATACTAGAATACAGTGGATAATACAGTACATCCCTAGGTTCTTGAGGATGATTTTTTAAGGTAAAGTTATATAAGCAGACAGTCTTCCTATCAGTTTTTTCTCAGATTTCTAGAGACTCAAAGTTTTGGATATTTATTTTTCTTAGGAAGTTTCTTCAGAAAGCATGGTAACAGAAGAAAGTTGAAAACCAAAAAAGTGTAGTGGAAAAAATTTCAAGATGGTTTTATGTAATTGACCTAGAAAACAAGAGGTAGAGTTTGGAACACAAAATCAATGAATTTTCAAAATGTTTTTAAGATCATTATGGATTTCAGTCTACAAAGAAAATAAGCAAGTACTAGAAATTATTGGTAATATAGGAAAGGAAGTATATAATATTTTTTCAGGATTAAAGGAGAAGGTAGTGGGGAATGTTTGGAGCTTGGCACAGGGACTCAGAAAAAGCTGAGGTGCAAATATAAAGGAAATAATAGAGATTTGGAGCAATGGCAGACTCTAAGAAGTTAGAACATTTTATTTAATAGACTAAATGTTGCATCACCGAAAATTAGCAAAGGAAATGAGTTAGCTCTGTATTGAACAATATTTCCACAGTAATAATGTAAATATGACTTACTTATTCAACTTTTAGATTGAACCTATTGAGAGAGCATAAGGGAATTGATATGGTCACAAAATGAAAATGTTATCAATCTCACAATAAATATATAAATAAATATAAACTAATAACTAAAAGAAATTTGAAAGTGAAAATGTGTGGAGATGGAGAAAGAAAGGAGAAGATGTTATCATTTTTTTCCTAAAAGTAGACTAGAAAAGCAAGGTGGAAGTAGAAAATATGTATGTTAACCATATTTTTGAGAGTTTTAATAGTGAAACTGGAGAGAGATGTAGGGATGAAGAGGATGAAAATAAGATAAATAAAAAAATTGGGGGGGATATGATTTGGTTTTCTGTTTTATTTTTTTGCAGAAAAAAAGCATGTTAGTGTAATGGCATGTTTGATTGAGTAAGGAAGGGACAATTGAAAAGACAGGAGAGAGCAAACCACCTAAGGGCATTCCTTTGGTGAAATTATGACAAATGGAATTTGGAGCATTTTAGATCTTTCCATTAACATGTATAGAAGCCAAACATACTGGATACTATAAAAAATCATTTTGCTTAAAGTCAGTCTGATTGTCTTAGTGAGAAGAAATGTAAATTATTCCTTTACCATGTGGTTCAATAAGAGTATTGCATATCAAAATATAGCAAACACAATTGGATACATTATGCTTTGAGGAAACCATTTGATATATGTAGACCTAACTTATGAATATAAGGGTAGAAATAAAATTTTTTTTTAAAGATTTTATTTATTTATTTGAGGGGTTGGAAAGCACAGAGGGAGAGGGAGAGTGAGAAGCAGACTCCCCACTGACCAGAGAGAGCCTGACATGAGACTAGATCCCAGGACCCTGAGATCATGACCTGAGCTGAAGGCAGACACTTAACCAACTAAGCCACCCAGGTGCCTCACGGCTAGAAATAAAATTGTATAAATAGTGATGTAGTGAATATCATACTATAACTCATAGCTACCTACCATACCTCCGTGAGTCCTGTTGTTTCAAATCACTATACTTTTTTAATAATTAAAAATTAAAAATATATGGAAAAGTACACAACTATCAGTATAGCTGGGTTTATCATCATAATGTAAAAGAATTTGTGCAACTTCCACATAGGGTGTGAACCAGAATTTTATGAGTACTTGAGAAGCTCATTTTACATTGCTTCCCAGTCCCTAATCTTGCATGTCTGGTTTCTAATTATTCTGACTTCTAATGAACTATTATTGGTCTATTGTTATGCCTAATGGAATCATACATGGGTACTTTTGTGTCCCTGGATTCATTTCTTACTCATTATTTTTGGGAGACTTTCTCATGCTGTTGCATGCTAAGATTCTTCATTTATTTTCATTGTTATATAGTGATCCATAGTATAAGTATACCACAGTTTATGTTTTCTAGTAGACATGTGGGTTGTTTCCAGTATAGAGATATTTTGAATAATGTAACTATGAATATGCTTGTACATATCTTTTGGTGCTTGTTCAAACAAATTAGTAGAAAACACTAAATTTTTTTCAAAAGTGATTTAAGTAAAACACATTACAACTAGAAAAATATGAAAGTATCCATTTCTGTACATTTTAACCAGCATTTGCATTGTCAGTCTATTTAATATTAGATGTTCTAGTATGAGGGTAGTTTTGGCTTATTTTAATTTTATTTTAATGATTACTAATGAAGTTGAGTGCTGCTTCATAATTTGTTGGCCATTTGCTTAATATCTTTTGTGAACTGCATACTCAATTTTTATGTGTCTATTTCTTTGGGATAATATGTCTTTTCTTATTTATTTAAAAGTTCTTTATATATTTACTGGATACAGTTACAAATCTTTGTCATTTACTTTTTCATATTGTTAATTGGGTTTTGACGAACAGAATTTCTCAAATTTTATAGAGTAAAAATTATCAATACTTCATGTGTGTGCTTATGTATGTATGCATGTGTATTTTCATATATATATAATTCAATTACAATTTATTTTTATCTGTTATGTGAGAGAGAATTCAAGTTTTCATGTTTCTTATAAATTAAGGCACAGAAAACTTTTTTGAAAGGGATTGTGTTATGACAATCACATCACTATAATTTTTGGTGTGTACCAAGCAGCAGTGATAAGCAATGATAAGCACCACACCTTTGCAACTATAACTCTCCCATAAGAGTGTGAAAATTGTCATAAATAAAAGATAAATAAGCCAAAAATGAGGCTGAGCTTCACTACAGATACTGAAATTTTGTTATATTATTTTCATATGCAATGAAAATTGAGTATTTCTTTTTGTGTGATTGGCATTATTTCTTTCTTAAATATTTGATAGAATTTTCCAAAGAAGCCGTTGTGGCCTGGAAGATTTTGTTATGGGAAGATCTTTAATTATGAATTCAACTTACCTAATAGAAATGGGCCATTTAGACTATGTTTCTTCATTCTCTTTTGGGAATTTATTTCAGTAGATTTATACATTTAATAAACTATTTTAATAAATTTAACAAAATTATAAATTATTTATAACATTTCTTGTTCATTTAAATAAAATCAAATATAGTGTTATAAATATTTTCATAATATTCTCTTGTTAATATTTTCTTGCCCATAGGATCTGTAGTTATTACCCATCTTTAATTCCTGATATTATTAACTATTTTTTGTGTGGTCAACTTTATGGATCTTTCAAAAGAAACACTTTGTTTTCATTGATTTCTGTTTGTTTTCTTTTTATGTTGATTTGTGTTTCTGTATTACTGCTTTGTATTCTTTTACTTTGATTTTAATTTTCTGTTTTGATATTTTTTATTTTATGGTGAAACTTAGATCATTGATTTTAGATGATCCTTAATGTAATTTATATAACTCAAAGCTATATATTCCTTTTTACTAACTTTCGCAGCATCTCACCCATTTTGATATGTTGTTTTATTTTTACTCAATTCAAAGTATTTTATAATTTGCCTAATGATTTATTCTTTGATCCAAAGGTTATTTAGAGATACATTTATGGATTGTCCAGATATAGTTCTATTTTAGATTTCTAATTCTCTGAAAGCAGTTCTGTTATTTTCAGAGCACTTACTTTGTATTATTTTCATCCTTTCCAATTTATTGTTTTCGACAGAACATGGTCTGCATTGTTGAGTGTTCCACAAGTACTTGAAAATAATCTGGTTGCTGCTGTGTTGGGTGCAGTATTCTATAAATGCCAACTAGGTCCAATAATGCAATTTCTTTTTTTTTTTTTTAAAGATTTTATTTATTTGACAGAGAGAGACACAGCGAGAGAGGGAACACAAGCAGGAGGAGCTGGAGAGGGAGAAGAAGGCTCCCCGCCGAGCAGGGAGCCCGATGCGGGGCTGGATCCCAGGACCCTGGGATCATGACCTGAGCTGAAGGCAGACGCTTAACGACTGAGCCACCCAGGCGCCCCAATAATGCAATTTGTGTTTTCAGAGTTTCCTTTTACTAACTTTTCTATTTGTCCTATCAGTTACTTCTATTGAAGTGTTAAAAGCCTTTACTATGATTGGGATTTATATATTTTTCCTTTCTATTCAGTCAGTTTTTGTATCATATATATGAGGTTCTATTAGGGGCCTATACAGGACCTCTGCTAACTCCTTGATGAATTGTCCCCTTTTTATTAGGAAATATTTCTCTTTATCGCTAATGATGTTAGCTTTGCACAGTGGCAGTATTGTAGCTAATGAGGTTTTTCTGAGGCGCGATTATTGCTAATATATCACTAATGATGTTGCTTGTTCTGAAAATTATTATGTCTGTTATTAATATAGTCATTCCTGGATTTTTATTTATTTTTTAGGATTTTTAATCTTAAAAGTCAAATAGCTTTTCCAGTTGTCTTAATATTAACCAATGGTGTATTTATATTTAAGGTACGTTTCTTGTAACTAGTATATAATTGGATGTTTTAGATCAGTCTGACACTCTTACCTACTCCAACAGTCCCTTTTAAGTCGGTTGGACTTAAATAAGTCATATTGTTTTATGTGTTCTACTTGTCCACTATATTCTTTACATTTTCTTCTTTTTGGTGATACCTTTTATATCAATTGAATATTTGTGTTCCATTTTTTTCTTCTATTATCTTGCTACATATACTTCTTTTTTATTTATTATTGGTTAATCTCACGTGTGCATTATGCAGTTTATCAATTTATCCTCAAATTATTATATAGCCCCTCACCTGTAACATATGATCCTATAATAGTTTCCTTTCTACTTTCCTTCATGCTATTGCTATTTTACATTTTTCTTCTACATGTTTATAAACATCAAAATATCCTATTATTTTTGTTTGAAAATCAATTATCTTCTATAGAAATTATAAATGAGAAAACAAAATTTTATGTATCTACTCACATATTTACCATTTCTGACCCTCTTTACTCCTTAGTGCAGATACAAGTTTCTATCTGTTATCTTCTCCTTCCGCTGAAGACCTTCTTTTAATAGTGCTTTTGGTGCACAGACATTGCCAATGAATTATCACAGTTTTATTTTTTTTGGTCTGAAAATCAGTTTTTACTTTATCTTCATCTTTGAATGATATTTTCTTTAAAGATGCTATTCTATTTTATTTTTGATTTGCACAGTTTCTGATGGAAAGTTTGCAATAATTCTTATCTATGTCCCTCTGTATGTGATATTTTTTTCCTTTAGCTATTTTTAAGATTTTTCTTATCACATGTTGTCAGCAATGATGTGCTTTTGTTGGGGGAGGGGGAAGAAGGAGGCTAATTCCTGTGTGTATGTTTATCTTCTTTGGGACTTACTCAGTTTTTTGAGTTTGTTAATGTCTCTTTTCTTTAAATTTGGGAACATTTTGGCCACTGTTTTAAAAAACATTTCTTCTATCTCGTCTTTCTTTCTTCTTTTTCTGGGACAATAATTATCTATATGTTAGACCTTTTTTGTCAGGCTTTATTCTCTATAATTTTTTTAAGATTTTATTTATTCATTTTGAGTTTTTTATTTTTATGTTAATCGGCATGCATTACATCATTAGTTTTTTATGTAGTGTTCCATGATTCATTGTTTGCCTATAACACCCAGTGCTCCATGCAATATGTGCCCTCTTTAACCCATCACCAGGCTAACCCATCCCCCCATCCCCCTCCAGAGAGAGACACAGTGAGAGAAGGAACACAAGCAGGGGGAGTGGGAGAGGGAGAAGCAGGCTTCCCTCTGAGCAGGGAGCCCCATGTGGGGCTTGATCCCAGGACCCTGGGATCATGACCTGAGCCGAAGGCAGACACTTAACGACTGAGCGACCCAGGCACCCCTCTCTATGTTTTATAGATGTTTTCTTCTATAATTTAATACGTTCAGTTATTATATTTTTGATATGGAAGTCCCACTTGGTTCTTTTTATTGTTCTACTTTTCTCTGCATTATGTTTATGTTTCCTTTCATATAAGTATATGCATTTATAATAGCTATGTTAACATTTTGTGTAGTAGTTCCATTATTTCTATTATTCAGTGACTTTTTCTGTTGACTTTTTTGGGTTTAATTTCCCACTTGTTTGTATGACTGGTGATTTGTATCATGTTGGAGGTAGTAGACATTGAAATAAAAATGTCTGGATTTTTATGTCCTTTAACAAGTGTTCAATTTTGTTTTGACAAGCATATGTAGGTCAATATGATACCTCTGAGTCATGTTTTATGCTATACAAGAGTATATTTTAGCTACTTTTCACTTTATTACTCAGGCTAGATTCCTCTGGGATCTGTACTGCATGATCACATCATTACATGTTTCTGGATTATTTTACATTATTTTTGTAGGGTTCTTATACCTGTTATACTGGGGTGAGATTTTGGCTATCCTGTATACAGACATTTCTATGAAGCATTTCTGCATTTTCATATTTTGAAAATGTTTGTTGTCATTTTTTCTTCTTTGAGTACTTGTCAACAGTTGCCTATGAAGCCTACAGGACTGAAATTTTATGAACAAACAAACAAACAAACAATTTATTTATTTATTTAGAGGAGGGGGAGGGCAGAGGGAGAGAGAGAATATTAAGCAGGCTCCACGCTTAGCACAGAGCCTGACATGGAGCTCGGTCTCACAAACCTGAGATCATGACCTGAGCCAAAATCAAGAGTTGGATGCTTAACCTACTGAGCCAACCAGACACCCCTGTAAATGTATTTTTAATTTCAGTTTGTTTAATGGCTTCATGATTATTCCAGTTTTTAATTTCATATTTATTAATGTACATATAGAAAAATCCACAATTCTACTTGGAGACATCAACATATCTATGTACATCTACTTTTTAGACTCAATTCTATTTCATTGGCTTCTCTGTATATCTTCTTGTCAGTGTTATACTCCCTTGAATACTGTAGCTTTGTTTAAATGACTTGAAATCAGATACTGTGTCTTTTGAATATATTCTTCTTTTTTTTTTTAAAGATTTTATTTATTTATTTGACAGAGAGAGACACAGCGAGAGAGGGAACACAAGCAGAGGGAGTGGGAGAGGGAGAAGCAGGCTTCCCGCTAAGCAGAGAGTCTGATGCGGGGCTCGATCCCAGGACCCTGGGATCATGACCTGAGCCGAAGGCAGACGCTTAACGAATGAGCCACCCAGGTGCCCCTATATTCTTCTTTTTAATAATATTTTGAAAATTCCACCTATTTGCTTTTATTTTTTTGCTATATGCAAAGTGGAATAGTATTATCTGAATGTTATTATTGAATACTATTATTGGTAGAGTGATTAAGGAAAGCTGTAAATTATAAATTTTAGGACAGCCACCAAATTTTTTAAAATAGTTATGAGTAGGAGGCCAATAATAGAGATAAGATGGAATCCTGAAAAATACAAAATGAGTACAAATGTAGGGAGAAAACAAAAAGAAGAAAATTATGAAAAAAATTTAAAGAGAACAATTAGAAAGACAGTATATTTTAAATTAGCCATATATGATTATTTTAAATGTAAGTGGTCTAAGGACATCAGTTAAAAGACAAAGAATGCCAAACTTAATATGAAATTCATACTTAGGTATATGCAGTTAATAGAAAACACTCTCAAAATATAAACACATAGAAAGGTCAAAAACTATGGGATGGAAAAAGAAATACATACAAACCATCACCAGAAGAAATCTAGTGTGTTATTCATACCATACCAAGTAGAGTTCAGAACAAGGAGTAGAAACAGGAAAAAAGGAGGACATTACCTAATGTTGACGGAATTGATTTTTTAAAAAGATATAACAATTGTAATTGTCTACACACCTAACAAAATACATGGATCAAAACCTGATGTGACTGAAGGGAGAAACAGAAATGTCCACATTTATAGTTGGAGACTTCAAAACTCTTCTATCAGCAGTCTGCCAACCTCAGGGTTGTGGGCCTAGGGCTCTTCTAATGGACCACTTACCTCCTTTTGCCTCTGTTGAAATAAAGAACCCTCAACTCTATGGCCAACTAATCTTTGACAAAGCAGGAAAGAATATCCAATGGCAAAAAGACAGTCTTTTCAACAAATGGTGTTGGGAAAACTAGACAGCCACATGCAGAAGAATGAAACTGGACCACTTTCTTACACCATACACAAAAATAAATTCAAAATGGATGAAAGACCTAAATGTGAGGCAGGAATCCATCAAAATCCTAGAGGAGAACACAGGCAACAACCTCTTTGACCTTAGCCACAGAGACTTCTTGCTAGACACGTCTTCAGAGGCAAGGGGAACAAAAGCAAAAATGAACTATTGGGACTTCATCAGGATAAAAGCTTTTGCACAGCAAAGGAAACAGTCTACAAAACTAAAAGGCAACCTGTGGAATGGGAGAAGATATTTGCAAATGACATATCAGATAAAGGGCTAGTATCCAAAATCTATAAAGAACTTATCAAACTTGGGGTGTCTGGGTGGCTCAGTCAGTTAAGCATCTGCCTTTCGTTCAGGTCATGATCCCAGGGTCCTGGGAACGAGTCCTGGATCGGGCTCCCTGCTCTGCAGGAAGCCTGCTTCTCCCTCTTCCACTCCTCCTGCTTGTGTTCCCTCTCTCGCTGTGTCTCTCTCTGTCAAATAAATAAATCTTTAAAAAAAAAAACTTATCAAACTCAACACCCCAAAAAAACAAAAAATCCAGTCAAGAAATGGGCAGAAGACATGAACAGACATTTCTCCGAAGAAGACATACAAATGGCCAACAGACACATGAAAAGTGCTCAAGATCATTTGGCATCAGGGAAATACAAATCAAAACCACAGTGTGAGATACCACCTCACACCAGTCAGAATGGCTAAAATTAACAAGTCAGGAAACAACAAATGTTGGCACGGTTGTGGAGAAAGCGGAACTCTCCTGCACTGTTGTTGGGAATGCAAGCTGGTACAGACACTCTGGAAAACAGTGTGGAGGTTCCTCAACAAGTTAAAAATAGAGCTACCCTGTGACCCAGCAATTGAACTACTAGGTTTTTTCCCCAAAGATACAAATGTAATGATCCTAAGGGGCACCTGACCCCAATGTTTATAGCAACAATGTCCACAATACCCAAACTATGGAAAGAGCCCTGATGTCCATCAACAGATGAATGGATAAAGAAGATGTGGTGTATATATATACAATGGAATATTACTCAGCCATCAGAAAGGATAAATACTTACCATTTACATCAAAGTGGATGGAACTGGAGAGTATTATGCTGAGCAAAATAAGTCAATCAGAGAAAGATAATTATATGATTTCACTCATATATGGAATATAAGAAACAGCACAGTGGATCATAGGGGAAGTGAGGGAAAACTGAATGGAAGTAATCAGAGAGGGAGACAAACCAAGAGAGACTCTTAACTCTAGGAAACAAACTGAGGGTTGCTGGGTTGGGGGAGGTGGGGGGGATGGGGTAATTGGGTGATGGGCATTATAGAGGGCACTTGATGTGGTGAGCACTAGGTGTTATAAGCAACTGATGAATTATTGAACTCTTTGGCTAATTGAATTTAAATTAAAAAAAAAAAAGAAAGAACCTAATCCTCAGGGTTATAAGAAACAAACAAACAAAAAACCATGGCACCACTGTAGTACAGTAAATGTGTTAATTCAAACCTGAGTTAATTTTGGGGTCTTCAAATGCCATGAAGCAACCATTAGCATGTGGGGAGTTTCCTAACCATAGGGATACTTACTTGAGGCTGTGTGGAACAGGAAATTACAAATATTAGTAGTATACAATCCCTCCTCACCCAAGTATATCCAGTGAACAAAAAGATGAAAAAAATGAGTAAAGGTAAGAAAGGAACCTGGATACAAGAGGAGAAAACAATTAAATTGTAAAAGCCTTCACAATTTAACCCAAATGGAAAGCTAAAGTTTACTACAATAATTTATACAACAAAAAGAAAAAAAAGGTGTTGATTGGCTTTTGGATTACTATAGGTTCTGAGTTAACTTTAACATCTATTGAAATGCACAAACTGTCAAATTTTCATGGCCTTAATCACTACTGGAACACAATCTACAGTTATACCTGAGGATTTCATTAAATTTATATAAGGTGTCCACTATAAACTTAGAAGACAGATATATATGCCTCACTTTAACTTTCGAGATTATTGCCTTGTCCATGGTCATAGCACCCATTGTCCTACTTTTAAGACAGTCTGAAAATGAGCATGGATGCTCTGACATATTAAGTGACAAAGTAAAATTAAATTAAGTCTCATGGCACTTAACCAGTTGGCTTGACAAAATGGGACTCCATAAAGTGCTTCTCCACCTCCACCTTCCCAGCGTGCTGCCCTTCATTAAAATAGTTAATACAGTCCAATGTACAGTAAAATAAGGCCTTCAGGGATTGAAAGTTATTATATAAGACCTAATTAGTGAAGGTGTAAATATCCATTAATTCACTGCTTTTATTCTTAACAACCCAATATGCTCAGATCCTAAACCTAGAAGGAATGAATGAATGGTGCCTCATAGTGGATTACAAATGTCCTGCGTGGTCCTACCCATTATGACCCCTATACCCAAAATTATAAAGTTACTGACACCACCAATTTAGCATCCTGTCAATATTTTTTTTAAAGATTTTATTTATTTATTTGTCAGAGAGAGAGAGAGAGAGCACAAGCAGGAGGAGTGGCAGGCAGAGGGAGAAGCAAACTCCCTGCTGAGCAAGGAGTCTGATGAGGGACTCTATCCCAGGACCCTGGGATCATGACCTGAGCGGAAGGCCACTGCTTAACCAACTGAAACCCCCAGGCGTCCCCCTCTCAATATTTTCTATTATAGATTTGCCTGTTCAGTGCCTGTTTCAAAAGCCTTTCCACCTTATTTGGTCTTCACCTTTAGAGACACTATTCATTTTTACCTGGCTACCCATTGGAGGAACTCAACACCTCTGCTCTCCTACACAATCTTTGCAGGCAAATATTGTTTTTTGAATGAATATGGTTAATTGGCTAATATGCCTTAGTTTACCACATAATATAGATATTCTGTTTATTTCATACATGCTCTTTCATACTTTTTTTTTGAGCTTGAGTCAGACTTTTGGGGCCTTTTTCTTTTTGCCTGTAAGTGTTAAAACTCTAGATCACCTGCAACTTAATATTTCCTCAAACCTGATTTTTTAAATCGGAGTTAATTTTTTGTTTATGTCATTTATTTTCATGATCCTTTTAAAAGAATTCTGACTCTTACATACCATATTTTATTGTTTTGTCATAAAATTAGCATACATTTTTGAACTACTGAAACTATCTCTTAGAGAGATGTACATTTTTCTTCTTTTCTTCCCTGGCATTTGTTATAAATAAATCGAAGGCCAACAGATTTGTGAGTAACCATTAATCTTCCCTGAATTGACACTCATAAATATGCAAGTTTAGGAGTTTATTTAACGCAGAAGATGATTATTTCTATTAAATGCTATTATTGCTCTATGAATTTATTTTATTCTTCTGAAATGCCAATAATCCATAATTTGAATTTATATTACCTCTCCTACATTTGAATAAATTCCTTTCATTTTATCTTATTTTTGATCTTTGTAATCTGAAGGCCTTCCTGAATGGCCTTTTTATGTAATAATGTTTTTTTTAAAATGATGATTATACACTTTTGAATCTAATATGACTTGAAGTATCTCATTGTTTTCTTTCTTTATTTTCATTGCTTGAGTCATGAATTATCCTTGTTTTTACCTGCTGCTTCTCATCCAGTTCTCTTTTTATATCTGTTTGAATGGTTTTATTGTTGTGTTCTTGTCTTTTACCTTTGGTTTTATAAATTTTATGCTTCCTTCAATTGTGAATTTAGAGCAAATACTTCCTAAATATGTATGTAGTAATTTTTCTGAAACCATATTGTTCCTAGCATCACCAAGGCCATGTTCTCATTATTTTTAAAAGTATTTACTTATCCTTGAATAAGATGTTTGCTCAGTCCTGATATGTGTCTGTATATATAATGGTTTACTTTTGATCTCTTCAATATTACATACTGTTTTTAATATTTTAGAGTACCCCAGGGAACTTTCATTCATATGGAAAGGAATATTCAATACATTTTTATCGGTAATTTATTTAATATTCCATTGTTCCATGCCATTCTATTAAAATTTATTTTCTAAAGTGTATTAATAATCACCCAGTTCTCATCCAGTTCTCCTTTTATATCTATTTGAATGGCTTTATTAAATTGTGTTCTTGTCTTTTACCTTTGGTGTTATAAATTTCATACTTTCATGCTTTTCATTTTAGAAAAGTAAAAGTTTTACTTTTTATAAATGAATTATCTCAAATATTGAAACAAGGATCACAAATTCATTTAATAAATTGTTCTAAAAATTGGGTAAATTCATACATTTTAATGCCAAACCATACTTTTATATTAAAGTGATTAACATATTTCAAAAATATAAAAAGATATGTAAATCATTGCATTGATAACAAAACATTTTATTTACATGCATCATTTTTTAAATATAAACACTGTGGTCTTAATTTTTTTTTGTTAGCTCTATATACTATTTCTAATATTCTTCCTAGTATTAAAGTAATGTTATGAAACTCAAAAAAAATGTTTTAGAACGGTAGTTTTCAGATTTTGTCTCAGGACATAAGACTTGATTATACTCTATGTGATTCCAACCAAAGAAAACAGTTATTAGATTGGCATATTTTTTTCATGTATTATTTTAATATGAAACTCTCCACCTTGACCTAATTTCTTACAGCTTGGGTCTTTAAGTTTTGTTTGGCCAGGATTAAACACAGCACATTGTCATGTTATTATTCCATATTGGCCTGTTCTATTAGCATTATTGAAATCCCATGTATGAGGAGATAGTTGGTTGACGTTAAATTAGTTTTGTTTTACAATCAGGAGAGGACATGAAAAGCTATAACCCCAGTCCACAAAGACTATCACAGTTCTTCCTGCCATAGCTCATTTTTTCCACTGATATTATGTCCACATATATAGAGCACCCACAATATCCATTTTGATCCCTGTGTATATTGCATTTTTAAAATGTTATCTCCCAAATATACAATGTATAATCCATGCTCTGACTCCACACATTAGTAAATGCCACTCTCTGTTTAATTATGGTGTAAAGGAACTGCATAAATCAGAATGTTAGACATGTAGGCTCAAATGGTGTGAAAGTATGGGGTTTATTTATTCTTTTTTTGCATTATCGTGGCTTATTTTGACATCATATTTAAGAACAAGTGATGAAGGCCCTAACACCCCTAGCACATAATAAATATGTGCCCTAATTGAAATGAGTATTTAAGTTCCATAAAAATATAGTGTTGGTATAATATAAGAATGCTTTCTTATCTCTGTGGAGGCTATTCATGGGAATAGAATAATAATATAAACTAAGTATTGCTAATTAACTAAATATTATTCATATCAGAGCATTATATATTAGTAAAGGTCAGAAACAAAGTTTTTAGTTTTGAATATTTTCCTGACCAGATGAGCCAGAGGCTCTTTCTAAAATTCCCATATTGGAAATCTGCTTTTCTTGATGAATGCCAAAATACTAATATATTCTCCTTCTTACTAGTGGAACACTCCTCTCTTTAAAGAAAAGAAAGTCTAGAGGGTTTTATTTGCCTTCTTTATACAGGTTCTTCATTCTAATGCAGAATTATGTTTATATTTTCTTTTCTTTTTTAATATATATATGGTCAGTCCTGAATCATTGGTTAATTCCAGTGACTTTCCATCCCCCTTTCCAAATCATTTCGGTATTCATGTATTTTCTAAAGAACATAGCTCAGTAAATTTTTTTTTAATTTTTTTATTGTTATGTTAATCACCATATATTACATCATTAGTTTTTGGTGCAGTGTTCCATGATTCATTGTTTGTTCACAACACCCAGTGCTCCATGCAGAACGTGCCCTCCTCAATACCCATCACCAGGATAACCCATCCCCCTCCCCCCCTCCCCTCTAGAACCCTCAGTTTGTTTTTCAGAGTCCATCATCTCTCATGGTTCGTCTCCCCCTCTGACATACTCCCCTTTTCTTCCTCTCCTGTTATCTTCTTCTTTTTCTTTTTTCTTAAAATATGTTGCATTATTTGTTTCAGAAGTACAGATCTGTGATTCAACAGTCTTGCACAATTCACAGCGCTCACCGTAGCACATACCCTCCCCAATGTCTATCACCCAGCCACCCCATCCCTCCCACCCCCAACCACTCCAGTAACACTCAGTTTGTTTCCTGAGATTAAGAATTCCTCCTATCAGTGAGGTCATGTGATACATGTCTTTCTCTGATAACAACAGATTACGTTTATGATTGACTGGGAAAGGTAAATAGCGGATTCTAAAGTCCTGTAATCTGATAACTCCCAGTGACCATACAGACAGATTTTACACTTCTTCAAGCTTTGGCTGCTTCCCAGAAGTGTTTGATGCTGTGTCAACATGCACATGCGTGAACGCGCACACACACACACACATCACCCCTTTATAATACTTGCCTTCAAAATAGTGTAAGATTCAGTAATACTTTTGCTTAATATTAATTAGCACATAGTCATTCCCTGGTTTTTTAAGAAAAAAAATTCTACCTTGTGTAAATGCATTTCACTTGTACTGCTTTGTTAGTTAAGCAAAAACAATAGGAAAAAAACAAAACTGTCAACAAGTGTTCAGCCAAGTTGTTCTGACAAACCTCAAGAACATTTAGTTTCTTTATTAATAGATCCAGGTCAGAAGTAACACATATCAGCGATTTTATTTGGTTCTGATTATGGGCAAACTGCTAGGTACTTTAGACATTCTACTGGGAATGTATTTACATTTTCAGAAGCTTCCTAAGTAAATCTTTACATATTTACTTTTTGTTTTGTCATCGGATTCTTAACTGTCTATACTTTGACATTAGTGAATAAATGATAACATTATTTCATGACTAATGGAGTTCACAAAGATTTAGGGATTCTTTCTAACCCTTAGTTATTTTCTTCTAAAACAAGTGTTTCAGTTGAGTAACTATGCAAAACGGAACTGCAAATGTGTTTGTTAGTTATATTGTCATGTTAATCTACGCATATTAAAAATAAAATCAGTGGCAGAGAGTCTTGAATAAAAATATATTTGGATAAGGTTGACTTGTTTTAACTTATTTTTCCTATATGAAAAGGAAAAGCATTTTCAATAAAAGAGCAAGACACAAGATGTTCCTCCAGTGCCAGCTAATCACTCAATGGAGTAGCAGATATTGAACGGACCATCAGAGATTTTTTCTGTATCCAGGAAAGTGAAATACATAGAGTAAACTAAAATGAATTTTCAAGATGAACAAACACAAAGGGTAGGGCAACTATCAGAGATTTTCAAAACTGGATTGGTCTAGAAAATAGCTACTGTTTATTTCTGGTTCATTTTATTTCTTATCTAGAGACATCATCACATGGAAATGTCAGGTAAAGGGAAGATTCAGGATCTTCTTTAAAAACAAAACAAAAATTAGTTTTAACAATAAGCAGAAGATGATTCAACTTCCATTTTAAAAAAACTTTTAGTTTTTCTGAATTTCTTTCTAAAGGTTTAAAACATATTAAACATTATCAAGGTAAGTAAATTTTGTCTATTGTCTGCAGTAATAAGTTAGATGTTGATGATTATTTATATATAAGCCACTCAATGATATGTCTTAGAATAATTTGCTCATAATGACTTACATTCAGGATATTAATTCAAAAATTCTTATATTTTAAGTACTCTATCCTTGTTGCTACAAGGCAGAAGAGGCTTTGGAATTCACTTTGCAGAAAATGAAGTGGTGGGATCACTCAGTTATCTGAGGAAAGAGGAAAGCAATTAAAAAAAAAAACAAAAAACTGGACATAACAACAAAGAGACATAAAGAGTTCCTAAAATGTGGACTCTCAAATTAGGTTTCCCATATTATTGGTTAATATTATCATCTGTGGTTTTTGAACTAAAATATAAAAAGTTGAAAAAATGGAACCAAAGTGACCCAGGGTGTGTATTTTATTTATTGACCCCTTTAAGACATAATTATACCGTTTTGTACAAACATAATTTAGTGTATGTTTCTAAAATTTTAATTTAAATCTTAAAGATATTCTAATTCATAATACTGTTAACCTATCTATGTTTCTATATTTAAAGTGAGGTTTTTTTAATGTAGCATATAATTTGGTTTGACAATCTCAGTCTTTTAAGTGATATCTTTACATCATTCACATTTAAAGTGATTATTGATATGGTTGCATTAAAATCTGTCACACTGCTTGATGTTTTCTTTTGTTCCCTTTGCTCTTTGTTTTTTTCTGGACTTTTCCTATAAATAGAATCATATGATATATGGTCATTTTTCATTGGCTTCTTTTAATTAACATAATTATATCAGATTCCTCCATGCTGTGGCATGTATAAGTACCTCATTGCTTGTTATTGGTGAATTATATTCCATTGTGTGGATATATTTTCTTTATCCACTCATTAGTTGATAGATATTTGAGTTGTTTTCACATTTCTGCTATTATGAAGACAGTTGCTGTGAATATTTTCATATCTTTTATGGGAATGTTTTCTAATCTCTTGGATATATACCAATGGCATGGCTGGTCATATGGTAACTGTGTTTAACTTTTTGAGGAACTGACAAGCTGTTTTCCAAAGTAGCCATACCATTTTACATTCTCACTGGCAATATGAGGGATCCAATTTCCCCAGGAAACTAACACTTGTTATTGCTTATCTTTTTTTTTTTAATTGTAGCCATTCTAGTGAGTGTGAAATGATATTCATTGTGGTTTGACTTACATTTCTCTAATGTCCAATGATGTTGAGCATCTTTGTTGCTATCTCATCTTTTACTCAAATTCTGTGATACATTTTGGGAGGAGTGGAATTAAATGGTTGCTAATTCCAGCCATGTGTCTAGTTAGTTACTCAGAGACTTGAGGAAGATATGAGTGTGATTACAGGGCTACAGACCCCCTCTTTTAGAACAGAGCATATAATGCACATATTCACAATAATTTTTCTGCTTTCAGACATCATAATTTCTCATTGTAAAAATTTCCCAGTCTAACTCTGCAATCTTATAATCCAACTCAACACATCCTCTCATTGTATGAGAGTAGAATCTGATATAATTTCTTAGGAGAATTTGTCACCATAAAAATACAATTTTTTAATTAAAAAGTTGACCCTCAGAACCAAATTAATCACTCTTTCTTCCCAATAAATTATACAGAATGAGGTTACACTGTCATTAAGAGGAAAATAGTATCATAGCACTCAAAACTGTGTTTATTCTGTTATAAGCACAACTACCTGAGAAAATCAGCTAATATTAGAAAGGAAAATACTTTGCTTGAAAGTAAATTTATGTACAGACTCTGAGTTAAATATTTTGTTCCACTGAGATTAGCAAACACAAATAGCAACAATGAAGTAAAGGCCACTAAAATTCTTAAGAGCAAATAATCTGCCATTCTCCATTTTTGTATGTGAATGTTATCTGCTCCAGCTATCAGAAAGAGGCTGTCAATCAGTTCTATCGCTGGAATGAAGGAGTAGATGGTACAGTTTAATTTTATTATGGAAATTGATTTGCATCTTTTATATTTCTTGATTGAAATCTTTCCAGGCAATGGCATTGAAGAAGACTCATAAAACTGCCATGACTGGGGTAATAACTATTATTATGATCAAATTTAATAAAAAAAAACTTGCCTGCAATATGGGAACTATGAATAATTCATGTAAACTGTTGCTTAAAATGTGATAGAGTGGAAAAGACTTGTAGAAAAAATCTTAATGTATCCAGACAGGGATAATTGGTTTTTGCAAATAATGAATACTTGATGTACAAACCAAGACTAACAAGGCTAGAGGAGAAGACTCTACATAGAGGAAATAATAACCACATATCTGATTTTTGCCAGATAAGAGGGATAAGTGTTTTTTTTAAGAACTGTCAGAAAATGAATATTCTAAAAATTATAGAACATCACAATGTTTTCTTTTACATAAAGAATTGAGGAACATTTAAAATGTCTGTATTCTATAGAGAACAAACAGATGGTTACTAGAGGAGGGGGGATGAAATAGGTAAAGGGGATTAAAAGTACACTTATTGTGACGAGCTCTGAGTAATGTATAGAATTGTTGAATCACTATATTGTACACTGAAACTAAAATAACACTGTATGTTAATTACACAGGAATTAAAAAAAATAAAGATTTCTTCCCTGAAAAAAATTAAAAGTCTGTATTCATATGTTTGTGAATAACCTATGAAAAAATGAACATTGACTCCACTGATAAAATTTAGCATTTTCCTGTGTATATTATTTAACAGTCTCAGAGGCCTAGAAATCCAAGTTAATCCTAAAGAATTTGTACAGCTTCAATACTGGAACAATATTTGTTTTGAAAAAGAAGTTCAAAAATGTTGGTTTTAATTCATTTGACATACAGAATTTTTACATGCATACTTACATCTCTAGCTATAATCTAATTCTGAGTTTTGTTTCAATTTAATCTTGTTTCTTTTAACTTTATTAATCTCTCTGTTTCCTGCTTTTATTGGCTACCATCTGGTGGAAAAAAATTGCAATAGCAGAGGAAGGGTAAAATCTATGTAATAAGACAAGGGTTTTAATTGTAAATATGATTGCCACCTAATACTACTGATATGGGTAGCAAGGTTGGTGTTAAAATCTTTTTCTTACCATACCCAGTTCCATATGACTATGCCTATTCAGCTCTTAAATAATTTGAAAATTTACATTTGTTTATATATAAAATATCTAGCATACTTTAATAAGTTCTAAGGAGGTAGGGACCAATTTGTTTTAATTATTTCAGTGTAACCAGGCTGCCCTGTTGCAGACTTGTTTTACATACATTGTTTCAGCATAATTATTAATAGTGCCCCCTTTCACTCTCAAACTATACCATATCAGATGACAAATTATACATTCCTTATATATATGTAATCAATTTGCATGGTACCTGTGGGTGTATTATGCACTAAACATTTTTCTTTCAGAATTTCTATTGAGTTTTATTTTCCTCTTATGTTAGATAATTCAGCATAGATCACTTTGGGAATCTTCATGAAGGTAACATCAAGAAAATAAACTTTTAATTTTGAATAAAAAATGTAATAGTTGACCAGTTACTTCATATTAAAAAAAATTGTTTATAAAACCTGAAAGTTTTTCTTAAGCAGTTAATAAGTACAGTGTGGAATACAAACATCTGTTCTTTGGTGATTAGCTCATCATGTCTCAATATTGATCTCCCTGCACTTGAGAATAAATAGACTGAAAGATTTGACAGATACAATATATTACTAAATACAGTACTTCTTATAATCAAAGGTAAAAATTGATATAATTGCATCACATGTACACATAGTGATATGTATATTATGTGGACAGAGTAATAATTCTGTATTAACAAATACTAATTATTATTTTATATTTTATATAATACATATAATTTATATAAATATGTATAGTTATAAATATATAATTTTATATAATACAATAATTATTGTTAATAATATATTCTCACTATTCGTACTCGAGTGCTATGTAGTATTCCTTATGATTCATCTCTCAGGAGTTTATAAATCTCAAAATTTCTTATTTGCTGTATCTTATTTCTTTGTTCTTATTTAAGTTGTAAATTTTAATCTTTAAAAATAATTCAAAAATTTTATCATTGCTATGTAATTTTTAAACATTTTAATGACCCTAGAAATCAGGTAGCCAATCTATTTGATTTAAAAGCAACAGAGGTTATATTCTAATCTGATACAAGTTTATTTCTTTATAAGTTACAATAATTATCTTCAAAATACTTTAATATTACAACAGAAATAAACTACAGTGTAAAATTTGTTGCAATTAGTTGAGTATTTAGCTATAGTTAAATCACAAATCTGTTGTCCACTTTTGGTTCATCATTTTCCATTTCTTTTTCTTTTTTTCTTTTTTTCTTTTATTTTTTTTAAAGATTTTATTTATTTATTTATTTGACAGAGAGAGACACAGCGAGAGAGGGATCACAAGCAGGGGGAGTGGGAGAGGGAGACGCAGGCTTCCCCCTGAGCAGGGAGCCTGATGTGGGGCTCGATCCCAGGATCCTGGGACCATGACCTGAGCCGAAGGCAGATGCTTAATGACTGAGCCACCCAGGCGCCCCTTTCCATTTCTTTTTAAATAATTTGTTATCCCTGGCTACTAAGAAAGAATTTAATGTCAGAATAGTCATTAAAATTTTGAATTTTGAGGTTTTTAAATTAAGAATTATACAAGGGGACAATGTAAAATAAAACCCCCTGGTTCTTTAAAATATGAACTTAATGATGTTAAATAATAAAGACAAAATGTGTTCTTTTTTGTGTATGTAATATGTAACTATTTCTTCTATGTAAGAAAATTCTAAAGATATGATCTATATTCTAATCCATATATATCATATATATATATATACATATATCAGATATCATATATCTTTTTCTTTGTAATATTCAATCAAGTAGCCTTCTCACACCACATCATCTGCCCCTTTTAGGTCTCATATTTTGCAACATATAATTTTATATATTTGCAATAAGATATATTAGAAAACACTAGTTGATACAATAAAATTAAATTCATATACAAATCATTTGTAAAACCATGAAAACTCAACTCTACATAATAGTATGTTGTAAAGGAAAAGCCACATGGTCTTTGTTATAAGTGAGGTATCAAAAAAAAAAAACCCACAAAATACCTAGATTGTATGTATAAAATCAGTATTCTTTTAGGTTCTCAAATGACTCTATGGATAATTAAGCTATTATTAATATTTGAGTTGAGCATAAAAGAGAAATAATGGCTGTAGTTTAAATATTGGCATATATATATATATATATACACACAAACATACAATATTATTGAATTTCTTAGAAGATGCTATGAAAATAATTTATTCTGAAAGCTATTAAAAAAATCAAGTATTAATTTCCATTTTCCTGTATAAATTGTATTGTGCAGTAATCAAAGATGTCATGAAAGAAAGTTTCTTTTATAAAAATACCTAAACTAGTAAATTACTAAGGATATTAGAATTAGTATATCACCATTTTGCAATCCCGAAGTCATTAATGTATGTAGGTAATTGTCATCAATGACTTCTTATAGAACAAATCAACAATGAACCATTATGGCCTTCTGATGCAAGTAGTATGCATCTATTATGTAGAATTCCTTCTAAAATTCAAAACTGAATCTGTGAATCTAACTCTTAATTCACAGACTAAGAAAACAGAAAAACATGTTAAAAGACCATAGAGAGGGGGCGCCTGAGTGGCTCAGTTGTTAAGTTTCTGCCTTTGGCTCAGGTCAAGATCCCAGGGCCCTGGGGTCGAGCCCCACATCGGGCTCACTGCTCAGCGGAGGACTTGCTTCTCCCTCTCCCTCTGCTTGCCACTCTGACTATCTGTGCTCTCTCTCTATCTCTCTGTCAAATAAATAAATAAAATCTTTAAAAAAAAAAAGACCATAGAGAGGTAATCAGGAAAATTTAGACTATGTGAAACTATGTAGGGCATAGTTTCATCTATTTTCAACAAATTCCCCCTGGGGAGGAAAAAAAATTAAAAGAAGAAAAGATAAATAAATAAAGATAAATTTAAGAGACACACTGAATTAATCCATTGCATAGAACTTATTTGTATCCTGATCCCAACAAATCCACTGCAAAATTTTTTAGGCGATAACTGGAGAAATCTGAAAATTCACTGGATATTTAATGATAATTAGGAACTAACTTTATGGCAGTTGATGATATTATGATCATGTTTTTGAAAGCCTGTTTATTTTAAGAGGCACATATGAAATATATATATAGAAGAATAAAGGGATGTTTCAGTTTAACTCTTTAAATAAGTGAGATGGGGTTAATTAGTGGTGAAAAAGATAAAACAAAATTGGTTATGAATTTTTATGCATTGAAGCCAAATGATGGGTACATGGCACATGGTTACATTTCTCTCTCTTTGTATGTGTATATAAAATTATATGTATGCATATATATGTATATTCATATATATATGAACACATATGTGTGCGTGTATATATGTAGTTGTATGTTTTCCATAGATACTCTTTTTTTTAAGATTTTATTTATTTTTTGACAGAGAGACAGCAAGAGGGGGAACACAAGTAGGGGGAGTGGGAGAGGGGGAAGCAGACTTCCTGCTTAGTAGGGAGCCTGATACAGGGCTCGATATGGGGCTTGATATGGGGCTTCATATGGGGCTCTATCCAAGGACCCTGGGATCATGACCTGAGCCACCCAGGTGCCCCATTCCATAGATATTCTTTTTTTTTTAATATTTTATTTATTTGGCAGAGAAAGCACAAGCAGAGGGAGAGAGAGGGAGAAGCAGGCTCCCTGCTGAGCAAGGAGCCGGATGTGGGACTTGATCCCAGGACTCTGGGATCATGACCCAGGTCGAAGGCTGCCGCTTAACTGACTGAGCCACCCAGGCGTCCCATAGATATTCTTAATGTACTCGTATTTCTTTTAACTTCTTTTCTGAATGATTTTCTTTAATGTAAACATACCTTAAATTTTATATTAGACTTAGTAATATACTGTATTGAGATAAGGGTGCTCTCTTTGCATTATATTATGTTTTGGTTCTACTTATTCAGACAAATGAAAAGAAGGAATTTATAGAAACCATTTTGTGTAAAATAATGACAATATAATTTTAACCTAGTGGTTTATCAATGAAACCTTTGACTGACAAAATACTTCCTTGACTGGATCTTGAATATTTGTACAGAAAACCCTACTTAGTTTATTTCAAGTCTCCAGAAATAACATTTTAAATCCTTAAGATAATGCAGTTCACTGCATCCCAATGTTAGGTTTTGTAAGATTTTTTATTCTCCAAATTATTACAGTTAAGCAATGACGAGAACAGCTAAATAAATCTTTTCTTCCAAAAGAGTATTTCAATTGCTAGGGCAAGTCACACTGATACATTATTTCATCTAAAATGACAGAATTTTTCCCTTATGAGAGAACTACTGAATGTTAGCTCTAAGCATACATTCTTTATCTGTTTAGTTCATACTATATATATTTTTTGGTTCAAATTTAAAGAGAAATGATGCATCAGGTAAAATAAAAGCAAGGATGAAAGTTGTGATGAAAATGGTTTTGATTAGGCTTATTTTTAAACTTTAGTGGGTTATTAATTTATGCATAAATGTGTGCTACATTAAACATGCTTGCTATGATCAGTTTCTATGACAACCCAGAAGCTGGTAGATCATATTGATTTGTATAGGATGGTTTTCAAGGTTGTGACCAATTTATTAGTCCTAATTATTGTATTAAAATGATTGGCAATAGTAACTGCAAAATAAGTGATAGCAGTTCACCATTTAAAATATTCTTATATTTCAAAGGTTATTTACATGCTTAAAAATTTCTTATGCTAATAATTGGGGAAGGCAAAATCAAAGAATGAGTCTAAACTACATATTAAGCTAATGAAACTAGAAAAAAATATAACAATTATGATTTAAGTTGAAAGAACCCAATTGGTTTTTATTTGACATAAGGAGGTTAGAAATAAATATTAACTCACAAAACTATATTGATAAATCATCTCAGTACCTTTCAAATAACGTAAAGACTTAAATAAGCCATGTGTCCTAGTTCAGTCTGCTATAACAAAATACTGCATGTATTACTTCTGACAATTCTTGAGGCTGGAAGTCTGAGATCACAGTGCCAGCATGTTGAAGACCCTCTTCTGGGTCAGGAATGAGCTAACTCTACAGGTTCTTTTTTTTTTAGCACTAATCCTATTTTGAGGACTAAACCTTCCTCCTGACCTAAGTAACTCCTAAAAGTCCCACCCTTAATACCATTACATTGGGTATTAGGATTTCAACATATGAATTCGAGGTGGGGGTGACAGACACAGTCACACCGTAGCACCTTGTTACCGTAATCTTTATTGTTTCAAGACACGTACCCTAAATTGCTTTTCATTTAAAGTTCTTTTTCAGCATTTACAAGGAAATGAAGTGGAATCATAGTTCTTTAATCCCTTGTACACAAGGGCTCTAAAAAAATCTAAGTAGTTTCCTGTTTCTGAGATTAAGGACTGGGGTTGGAGAACTTTGCATTGCGTATAAAAGTTGCAAAATAATGATGTAAGGTTTTGGCTCTCAGAGCTACACCATAGTGATTGGCAAGAACAAGCATCTCACAAAAGGCAGCAAAAAGGGAGCCAAAAAGACAGTATTTCATCAATTTTTAAAGAAACATTGATATGATGTAAGTAGGGTTGGAAAAATGTTAACCTGAGGGACTCAAGGAACGAAAATTGCATCTGATGACCTCTAGGATAGTGTTTTTGAAGTGAACCTTGCTTATTTGCAGAATGATAAAGTTGTGCTTAGAAAATTCGAGCTAAGCATATGCTAAGTGAAATAAGTCAATCTGAGGAAGACAATTATCATATGATCTCACTGATATGAAGAATTTCAGAAACAAGACAAAGGATCATAGGGGAAAGGAGGGAAGAATGAAACGAGAGGAAACCAGAGAGGGAGACAAACCATAAGAGACTCTTAATCTCAGGAAACAAACAGGGTTGCTGGAGGGGAGGTGGGTGGGAGGGATGGGGTGGGCCGGTGATTGACATTGGGGAGGGTATGTGCTATGGTCAGTGCTGTGAATTGTGAATCACAGACCTGTATCCCTGAAACAAATAATACATTATATGTTAATTAAAAAAATTTTTTAAAAAAAGGTGCCTAAGCACTTAAAAAAAAAAAGAAAGTTCAAGCTAATTACTAAGGATGTTCTGGGCAAAAACTGCCAAACAACTTCCAGGGCATGGATTGTACTTTTGTGCTCTGTTATCAAAAAAGGGCAGGCTGTGATTGAAGCTCATGTTGAAATCAAGACTTCTTATGGTTATTTGGTTCATCTAGTCTGTGTTGGTTTTACTAAAAAAAATGCAATGATCAGATTCAGAAGACCCGAATTCAGTACCAGAGGTCTGCAAAATCCAAAAGAAGGTGATGAAATTCATGACCCCAAAGTTGTAGACCAATGACTTGAAAAAAGTGGTCAATAAATTGAGTGCAGAGAGCACTAGAGAAGATATAGAAAAGGATTGTATGTTTGAATTGGGAAATTTAATGGAGCTTCGTGGTGAAGGAGGTAGTACTGAAAAGCTATAGGGATGAGACAGGTGCTAAAGTTGAACAAACTGAGAGGTATGAGACACTAGTCCAAGAGTCTGTTTAAAATTCACCCTTTTAATGCTGACAAAAAAGTTTCATTATGGAAAAAAAAATAATGTGATAAATCCAGTTTGTGGAACAGATGAATTTACTTAGAAGCACACATTCTTATAAAATAATCCTTGGAAGGGTGTGTGGGTGGCTCAGTGGGTTAAGCGTCTGCCTTCGGCTCAGGTCATGATCCCAGGGTCCTGGGATGGAGTCCTGCATCGCATTGGGCTTCCTGCTTTGCAGGAAACCTGCTTCTCTCTCTGCCTGCCGCTCCTCCTGCTAGTGCTCTCCCTCTCTTTCTTTCTCTGTCAAATAAATAAAATCTTAAAAAAATAAAAATCCTTGGAAATTCAAAATTTCTATTTCCAAATGACTGTAAAATCCAGATTTATCCAAATGTCAAGTTGGAACCTACTTTTCCAAACCTTTCTCTAGTGAAATGTTACGAAAAATATTTTAATGTACTTGTATTTTAATGTACTTTAATGTACTAATGTGTTTATTCATATTTTATGTTTAGCAATTTTTCTATATTGGTTCAGAAATTCTCACTACTAGTAAAACTTTCTTCCCTATTGACTCCTAAAGATACCATAGCTTTGGCTTTTACAGTTTACATTTTACATTAAAATTGTATCTCTAATTTTTATTTGTGACAAAGGAGTAAGAGTGATAGCTGAGAAAAACCACAGAAAATTTCAAAAAGACAAATTATCAAAACAAAATGATTATGGTGATACACCTAAGTAGGTTTCTCTTCAATGAAGGACACCAAAATTAACATACACGGAAGATTGGAAAAACATTTTGTTAGGTCTAAATCAGAAAATAAATCATATTTATAACATAAAAGGAATTATGCAACTCATCAATAAAAATTCTGCAACCCAGATAGAAAAATGGGAAAGGATATGAATCTGCAAAGAAATAAAAGAAATGAACAAAAAAGAAACCAGAAATACAATAGATAGGGTCAACAAACTCAAAAGTTATTCTTTGAAAGAAACTGATAATATTAACAAAACTCTGGAAAATTAAGAAAATGAAAAAGAAGGCACAATAATATTAGAAATTTAAAAGATAATGATTACTAATGCTATAGGTATTAAAAATTACTAGAAAATACTATGAATTTGTTGCCAAATTACTTGAGATTAAATAAATTCTATGAAATACAAAATTTCTTTTTTTTTACAATTCTATTTATTTATTTGACAGAGAGAGACACAGCAAGAGCAGGAACACAAGCAGGGGGAGTGGGAGAGGGAGAAGCAGACTCCCCACCGAGAAGGGAGCCCCATGGGGGGCTCAATCCCAAAATTTCTAAAAGTTGAATCTAGGAAAAAAAGTCCTAAGTAATCCCACAAGAATATACAAAAATAAATAAGTCAATGTTTAGAAATGTTCTGATAAAGATCAACAGCAGTCTCAAATGGTTTTGTTAAATTTTAAAACTCAAATTAAATTTTACTAATCAAATAATTCGAGTCTTAATTTTTTTCCAGATAATGAAAAAAGGAAACCGTCATCATTTAATTTAGTAAAGTCAGTATAAATTAATACTAAAATCTGCCAAGTCAGTATGAAAAAAGAAGTTACTATACCATCCTACCCATGAACAAGGATACAAAATCCTAAACAAATATTAACCCAACTCAGAAATATATTTAAAAAAATACAACTTACCATCATCAAGGAAAATTTATCCCAGAAATGCTAGATAGGCTAAAAGTTAGAAATAGTTAATGTAATTCACCTTATTAGAGACAAAAAATCATACATTCTTTTAAATAGAGGCATAAAATCAGTATTCAAAAAAATACAACATATGTTTATGGTAAAAAATTTCTTAGCTAACTATGAGTAGATGACATTTCCTTAAAACATTAAAATATTTTAACCAACGATTATATTACATATTAAAGGTAAAATGTTATAATGATTTCAGTCAAGATCTAGAACAAAGCAAAGTACCTTACAATCACCATTATTTACAGAAAATATAAATGTCCAGAAAAGTCAAAAAGCAACTATAGCTAACATAAAATTCAGTAAGTTCACTAAGACTATAGATAGAATATGGTTTTAAAAATCAATTACATTTTTATAAACCAACAACATAAAATTTCATGATATGTGCCATTAACAATAGAATTTAAACTATAAAATAATCACAATTCCAACAAAAGTAGTTACATAACTTTAAGTTTATATTTATAGCATTATAAAGTTTAAAGATTTTTAAATAAGTAAATAAATGTAGGAATGGATTGTAAAGATGTCAAATTTTAATAACGGCTATGGAATTAATGTAATTCCAGTGTTAATTTCAAAAAGATACTTTGTGGAAATCGACAAGCTGATTCTAAATTGTATGGGAAAAAGCACAAACTTAAGAATGGTATATAGCCTTATCAATAACCAGAACATAATAGGAGCCCCCCAAATAAGTCTGCATACACAGACACACACACACATTTGAAACTGTAAGAAAACTAATTTGCTTCCTCACCATATATTTAAAAACTTAAGGGCACCTGGGTGGCTCAGTTGGTTAAGCGACTGCCTTCGGCTCAGGTCATGATCCCGCGGTCCTGGGATCGAGTCCCACATCGGGCTCTTGGCTCAGCGGGGAGCCTGCTTCTGCCTCTGACCCTCTCCCCTCTCATGCTGTTTCTCTCTCTCTCTCTCTTTCAAATATATAAATAAATAAATATAGCATTCTGTGTATGGCAGTCAACATCTTGAAACCAGAAACTTAAAGAGAAACACTAATCTGTAAATAGGTGTAGTAATATGCTATAAGTCATACCACCATATAATAACATAAATTTTATGAGAACATATGGTATAACATTAAATAATATTAAGTAAAAACAATTATTCACCAAGGTCATAGTGTATTGGATCTAGTGGTCCAGTGGGCCTGTACACTGCACATAATTCTTGGCCCAGAGAAGAGGTATAAACTAGGAAAGGAGAGTTTTGGGCAAAGGTCATAGTGTGGTAATATAAATGGTATTAAAACAAATAAGTAAACTGACATGCCTAAGAGAAGAGCCTGGCTATTATAAGATGAAGTGCAAACCACAAGTCTTTCTGGACTATCAGGGTGTATTAATTTGCTAGAGCAGCCTTATAACAAAGTACCACACACTGGGTAATGTAAACAACAGAGATGTTACACAGTTCTGGAGATGCTTAAGTCTGACATCAAGATGTCAGCAGGGTTAGTACCTTCTCAGAGCTGTGAGGGAGGGATTTGTTCCAGGGCTTTCTCCTTGGCTTGTAGATGACTATCTTTTTCCTGTGTCTTTTCCTATTCTCTTTATGCCTGTCTATCGTCAAATTTACCATTTTTATAAGGACACTAGTCATTGGATTAGAGCCCAATCTAATGACCTCATTTTAATTTGATTACCTCTGTAAAGACCATATTCTCCAGGGGCGCTTGGGTGGCTCAGTCCGTTAAGCATCTGCCTTTGGCTCAAGTCATGATTTCAGGGCCCTGGGATCAAGCCCCCGCATCTGGCTCCCTGCTCAGTGGAGAGCCTACTTCTCCCTCTCCCTCTGCCTGCTGCTCTGCCTAATTGTGCTCTTTCTCTCTCTCTGTCAAATAAATAAAAAATCTAAAAAAAAAAAAAGGCCATATTCTCAAATAAGGTAACATTCTGAAGTACTTCAATATATGAATTTGGTGGGTGGGGGCAGAATTCAACTCATAAAAAAGAGACAATTGATCCAAAGACCCAGGGGCCAAGAATTCTCTTTTTCAGTGACCCAGATGTCTATTTGAAGTCCAACCCTAGTTTGATTTAGGAAAGGAACTGAAATAGATTGATTCGCATATAGCAGAAAACACAAAATAGTAGTGCTTTCAAAAAGATAGAAGTATAATTTTCTGCCATGTAAAGGAAGTCCAAGGCTGGACTGGACTCTCTCTGGATATCAGAGACCCAGCTTCATCCCACTAATCTATGAAACCTATGAAATCCATCATCAAGTCCACTTTATATTCTAAGAGATGTGCAAAAGCTCATCTGTAAAAAATTAAGACTGTATTCTCAAGCTGTTTCCTAGATAAATCTGGTCTTTTTCAACACCCTTCTTGGAAGTCCTAAAAACACTTCCACTTATAGCTCATTGACCAGAATTTAATCAAATGGATTATCCTGGCTACATAATGTAATATTTCAGATGGCTATGTCACTTCTCCAAGTAAAGTTTGTTTTTAAGAAAAAAAAATGGGAAAATGGATATCAGGTGGCAATTAGAAAGAAATCTCTGCCTCATTTGTTAAGGATTGATGGCAGATATATGCAGAACGGAACACTAAGACCCTGTAAAAAGACTAAAGGCCAAGAAAGAGAAGCTATTTCTTTAGAGAAATCAGAGAATTTTCCAGGGTTTTTCAGAGATTGTTCTATGAGAAGTTAAAGTGGTAATCAGTGAGGATGAGTTACATTACCCCCATTTACCAATGTGAAAAGATAAATGTTTAAGCACAACTCTTCACAGAAACTCTGGATGTGATTAGAACTTTTCTGTTCCTACATTCTGATAGTCAGCAAGATAAGAATAGCTAAGTCTGCAAAACAATGTACAAATCCGTATTAGTTGTGATGTTGCTGTCGGGGCATGAATTAGCACTAAGGGCTCTAGGCCATACTCAATATAATATAGGTTCTGTTGTGTTAAATGAGATTTCTGTTTAGCCAGACCAATAAAAATTATGTTATTACAAGCTACCAGTTATTAAGTCTACCAAGCACTGTGCTAATTATCTATTATCTAATTATTACTTTAATCCTTATGGGAAATGTTACATTCTGATTTTGCCAAGCAGGACATTGAGGCTTAGAGAAATTATTTAATTTTATTGATAATGCAATTGCCTAGTGACATATTTGGGATTCATAACCACATCTGTCTGATATCAAAGCCGTTACAGTATGATGAACTCTAATTCTGTATGAAAGTAGGCAATTAAGAGACGTTCTCTCAAAATCAGACAACCAGAACTCAGTTTTCCTGAGTGACACATGTCATGGTTTTTACTCTGTTCATAACATATTAAGAAAAGGTAATCAATAAAATAGGAATGTGTATCATGAAGAAGGTCTTAAGGGAGAATAAACTATCCTTAATCATTTAATGGCCTATAGTATTGACAAGTCAATGCTGTTTATTCTATATGAGGTCAAGAACAGAAGTAGGGAAAGAAGGCCAATGTACTTATGTTACAACGAAAGGATTTTTGTTGACTCTAATTCTGAGTTACCCACTGATAAAACTGGTAACTTCCTAAATTGTGATTTTAATGTTAACAAAAGTATGTAAGCAGAGTTACTTGGGGTTTCTCTGTGTAATAATAATGAATGGTTGATGTAGGTGCATTTGAGTGTTTCTATTCTGGGTTGAATTATGTCCTCCAAAAAGATATGTTGAAGTCCTAACCCTCCTTATGTGTGAATGTGACCTCACTTGAAAGTGGAGTCTTTGCAGATATGATCAAGTTAAGATGAAGTCATAATTGGTTACCGAGGGCCTTAAATCCAATTACTGGTGTCCTGATGAGGAGGGATAGATTCAAAGACACATAGATATACAGTCATGGGAAAATGGAAGAAGAAATTGGAATGGTGCATCTACAAACCAAGGAATGCCAAAGATTGCCAGAAATTACCACAAGGTAGGAAGAGTCAAGGATGGATTCTTCCCTAGAGCTTTAGAGGGAGGAAAGCCCTGCTGCACCTTGATTTTGGACTTTTTGCCTCCAGAACTGTCAAAGAACAAATCTCTTTGTGGTACTTTTTTTTTTTTTTTTATGGCAGCACTAGGAAACAAATATAGTCCCTTTCATACCTGAATACTTCTTCTACTATAATGAGAATATAGGCTTCATAGAAAAGAGTCTTAAAATAGGGAAGATTCCAAGGATACCGTGATCTTAGGCTGGGTCATAAACAATGAGTGACGTATCATGCAGACAAAAAAGTGAAAGAAAATAAGGAGAGAGAAACCATATGAGCCCATACCCAAATGTGAGAATAAGATATAGTATGTAGGAGGAATCAGAGGACCTGACTGACCAAGCCTGCGGGGAGCGAGTTTGGAATATAGTGAAATAAGTCTGGGTGATTGAGTGTGGAAGACTATAGATGGTATGTAGTCCACTACAAGGAATTCAAACTTTGAGAGGCTTGTGATTTCTTAATGCAAGTGGATTTTACAGATCTCCATTTTATGTCCAAGGGAAATAGATAGCATGTATTGTTAAAAACTGTAATGTTTGTCATCATTCTAATTTAACAAATATTCTTTATCCTGAAATGAAATTTTATTTCACTGTGTTATATTCTTCAGGCAAGTGAGAAAATATTTTGAGGAATATTCAGGTGTTAAAGCAGTTAAAAGAGTATTTCCTTCTGAGTATTTTTTCAAAAGGAAATCTAAGTTGCCATTATAGAAAGTATAAAACTGTACAAGGCAGAAAGAATACATCTGTTCTTTTCTTCAGGAATGGGTTTGCATTTTTAACATCTCTTTCATGAATCAGCATCATCTCATTGCAGAGGACTGCCTATAAGCAAGTACTTCTGATTTAATCTACATAATTTCTGATGCAGGGCATTGTGAAAGACTCAATTAGAAATGGAAATGTGCTATTCTATTTTCACATTTCCTACACATTTTTAAACTCAAATTCATAATTGCTTGCCAGGTTATAAAGTAAGAGCATCTTTGTTCATTTAACAGTTTTGTTTAGATTAATGTCACACTTATCATGGTGCATAATTACTGTGATTTGTGTGTTCAGTTCCTTATACTCCTTTTATTTATATAGGATTGTTAGAGAATCCTTTTTCCCAGTCTAATAAATATTTCTCATCCCTGAATATTATTTAAACAAATAAACACTTCATTGACCGTGTATGTGTGTGTTTGACTCAATAAAAAGGTCATTCTCCTTGGTAATTGAAAATAAAGTGAATATTAACTGTCTGGTAATCATAAAGTAATTTTATAAAACAGGCTATAACTTATTCACCATTTGGCGTATTTATATATAATTTCATAAAATCTTTTAGGCTAGTAATGATATACTCAGTGGTGTTGTGAGAAAAAGGATATGTCTAGATCTCTTATCACTTTATGTATATTTGATAAAACATTTGGAAACTTCATTAATTTTTGTCAAATTTGTAGAGAGGCTTTAACTAGATTAGTGTACATTTCAACTTGAAGTTGAATTCAAGTGCATCAGGTTGATTCTTCTGCTTGGCAAGAAATTACAATGCTAACAAAGCTGGGAGGGGAATGATCCTACTGTATTTTGTGCTGTACAATGTGAGAATTAAAAATGTGAGAAAGGTTTTTGATAATTGAATGACAAATGTTAATTGGGATATTATAGCACTAGGAAGTAATTGGATAAAACAATCATAGAGTTAAAGATGGTCTCTGTTCTTCAAGTTGAAAAATGATGTGTTTCAAATAATATATATGCTTAAGTGAGAATAGAATTTTGACTTAGCTTTGAGGATCTCACAGTTCTTTATAAGTAACACTATTTACATCCTCATTCTACTTCTATGACAAGGAAGATTTTAGACCTTCAATAGTAAGACTAAATTAATAGATTATTTTATAAAATATGATAAAGTGATTGGCATACAGGTGCATTATTTATCTGACTTAAATAATTGCCTTGTAAATTCCACATGTGCCAAATATGCAACTGAAAATTTGGTGCTTTCTATTGAAATAAAAAGACAACCTGGATTTTCTCGATATGTTTTTCTATGGTCAATCTGAACTATGAAACTTCAATTTCCAAAGCCAGTAATTATTCTAAAATGCATGATTATCTATAAAAAATAATAAAATCAAAATGCTATTTTAACCTGTAGATTCTCATGAGAAATATAGGTAATTGGTCCAAGGCCTTTATTTTTCCTTAATTCAACTATGCATTAATCAATCAAATATCTATGGAGTACTTGTTATGTGCTGTAAATTGTGCTAGAGATTAAAAAATGAATAAAAAAGTATCCATGATTCTAACAAGTTATGTAGTCTAGTTGAGAAGATAGATGCAGAATTGGGTAATATAAAGCAATGTAGAATATTCAGTGATAGAAAGATGCAAGGGACATTAGCCTTTGGAAAAATGATTCAGAAAACAGAGCTTGTCCTAGGAGCATTTCCACTTCACCATCTTATACATTACCTTTTTTATGAAACAAATAGGCTACTCTGTTTTTGATACAGCACCCCAGCTGCCATATTTCTCATTAATTCCAAATTCTGTTCTGAGCCCCATGGGCCTGGTCATGTGGCATCTACTATTAGAGGTAGAGAAACCATGAATGTAAGGAAGCTTTATCTGTAGGTCCCCTGTTTTAGCCTGTAACAAAATACTATGGACTTGGTGGCTTAAAAAGAGACTATTTCTCACAGTTCTGGAAGCTGGGAAGTCCAAAATCAACATGAGGATATATTTAATGTCTAGTGAGAGCCCTCTTCCTGTCTTCTCATTATATCCTCACATGGCCTTTCCTTTATGCCTACACGTGGGGAGAGAAAGTGGGGTATCTCTAAAGTCCATTGTATTTATGTCTTTCCTTGCATGACTCTCATGATTTCTCTCCAATAAGTCCATCAAAACACCAGTAATTAGGAAAACAAATGATAGCCAATAAAAACATACACGTAATTTTAAACAAATTGGAAAGCCATCCATAATCAATTATATTTTAGTAGAACAAGAATGAGCAATCATTTCTAAATAATGTTGTATTAAATTTATCTAATAGTGGCACTTTACCTTAATCAATCCTGAATTGGATCATCAGTTAATGAAAATAGGCACTAATTAAATACTCCTGATTTTTACTTGTATCATGAGACCAAATTTCCTGATGAAATTCAGTGTAAGGATTTGATACATTTAAATATTCCTGTTTTCAAATTTCATTGCAAAGGAGAGAACTCATTGTGAAAGGGAAGGTTTTATAAGCTGTTGCCACTACAATTCAGTAGATGCAATATTGTCTTACAAGTATGGATCAGACAACCCAGGAAATTCAGAATAACAATCTAAATGGTACCATTTCATTTTAAGATCTGTGATGGATGTAGATTGCGATTTGTAATTGTCTATTCAGGAAATACATAATTCTAGTGCATTAGATATGCAGATCTCTTTAGAATCTCTCAAAGGAATGTCCACATTTTGCAAGTGAATTTAGGTCCCTAAATACTGTAGTTTGCCTAAGATTAAAGATTTAGTATTTGAGCTGAGGCAAAAGTCATATTTCCTGATTCCCAACTTGTGCTTCTCACAGTGCATCATTCAACCCTCTTTACATTGATGCATTTAACTGGCTAGAAGTTACCACTCCTGTTTTCAACACAGCCACTCAAGGCCCTCCTTTGATGTTGGGCTTTAACTTTGGCAGAAATAGTGGCATAATTGCTTTACTTTCTACTGAATACTGTGAGAGATGGTAATGTCTCCAAAACCTAAGTAAGGTCTTCATTCTATTTGGGCCACTAATCTTTTCTCCTATTGACAACTATAAGAAGATTTGGAAGTCCCTGAATCAACATACTGTCCACAGATGTCTTGGTAAATCATCAGGAGACACACATCTCAGCTTTCAGGCCTCAGAGTTTCAAGGAGAATTCATTCAATGTGCGGAAAAAATAAATACCAAGAAAAGGGAAAGCGAAGTCACAGTTGAAAGAGGAAAATTAACAACTGATTGAAAATGCCCTGGGGTAGTAATGGCCTTCAAAATATTTTAAAAAATCATTATGATTTCCTGTTAAATATCGCCTACTCTTCATGTATTCAATTATATAGTTTTTACAGTTTCTTTACAGTTTTCTTTTAACATGAAATACAGGAATCTTGGGATACGGCAGGAAATGTATTTAATGTACTTAGTATTGTAAAGCTAGTGCATTTTAAAATGCTAAGAACATTTTAGACAGATGTGATTAATTTCAATGGTATTATAAAGAAAACATCTGTGAGGGACAATCATATACTAACAGAGAGTGAAATAGTTAAACGCCCTTTAATTTCTCAATTTTGGCAAACTTTCCAAGGCTTTTACTAAGAGACTGTTTATTTATGTTTTCTGCCAGGTGGATGCAAATTCACTCTACAAAAAGGAATTAATTTACTAAGGTATGATACATCTTCTCTCTTTTCTATTCTGGTAATTGAATATTCATCACATAACAAGTGCTGCTAATTAGCCAATTATTCCATTTACTGGCAAATAATGAACTTGCTATTCCTATAAAAAAAAGCAAGAATTAAAAAAAATCAAATTTTTATTTAGTTACTATTGCTAAGATAATTTAAATATCTTTAAAACACACAGTGCATTTCACTATAACGAATCATTGTTCAGTAACTATACGATTTAAGCTTTAATCCCTATAGGAAATGGAAGTTTTGAGTTAACATTTAGTGTGATAAAATTTCTGATTTTAACAAGGCTGCATATTTGCCTGAATTTAGTAGTTTGGTGAAATTAACAACTATAGGTATTTCCTTAATATTTAAACTTATTTAAGCTGGGTGATTAATTTTGAGAGCTGTTTTAACAGAAGTTTGTTTTAGGAATTTTAATTATGTACTTTGGTATTTAACAAGAAGCCTATTTAACTATTCTTCTGAAAGACTAATTGATAAAGTGAGTTAAATATTGAGAAAATATTTCTCATTTGTTGTAATTATTTGTCCTTTTGTCACCTTTGCTTACTATGTGAAATATTATTTCTGTTAAAAATAATGAAATGATTGACAAAAGAGAGGCCATCGCTCAGCATCCCTTCTACAAAAGCCAGCTTGCACCATACACATCCTCACCCCCATCATGTAGTAGGACTTCTTATGGAAAGTAGGTAGAACAAGTGAATTCTGGGTGCTGAAGGGGCAGAGAATTGGCTCCCTTTCTTGAGCAGGTCCAGACTTTGCCGCATAGGCAAGAAATTGATACGTGTGAAGGACTCTGTGGGGAAACTGGCTCAAGGTAAAATTTTTACAGATTCTCCCATTTGGAAATCTGTGAGTGAGGTGGCCATCTCCTCATGGAAGCATCCTTTATGGAGATCCACCAACAAACAAGGCTGCAGCAGGCTCCAAGTGACAATTTAATGTCTATGAAAAGAGAGGGAAGGATCATCAAAACTTGAGGAAATAACCTAAAATGAAATATGAAGACCAACCCAAGAGAGAACTGGGACACAGAGGAAACAGAAACAGTGCCAAAGTGGGAATATATAATGAATGGGTCATAGTGAGAGAAGGGGACACACCTCTACGTGTTTTGGGTTGGAGGTAAGAGAATGTTTCAGAATGTTAAATCCTAATTTTCCACTGTAGGATGTTAATAATCAATATTTAAATGTTAAAAATCAAGAAGCAACTTTATATGCTTCAGAATATGGAGCTGAATACCAGACTCCCCCTCACCCCCACCCACCATCACCAAAAAAACAACTAGAATAGTTGAGAGTAGTTGCCTCAGGAGGAAAGGCCAGGAACTATATTTTTTCTGTGTTATCGATTTTATGTAGTAATGTAGAAAAAAGTGCTTCCGATATAATTAAATGGTTTACATAAAATATGTAATGGAGAAGCCTAAGCATGTATTAGCCAACCAGAGTTCTAGAAATGAGTGTTAATTGCTATAGATATTTTCTGATGGTTTTAAGGTTGTACTTGGGATAAATAAGGAGTGTGAGAAATTGTATCACAATTCCTTTCCCTTTTAAGGAAGGCAGGGGCAGAGGAGGAAAAACATCACAACTAGCTATTGAAGTGGCCCTGAGGATTGTTCAGTGGCACTGAGAACAGAAACTCTTTGGATTGGAAAGAGCAATAAAACAGAGAGAGAATCAGATCTAAAGAATGATAACCGCTTTATGTGGAGAAAGACATGTATCCTTCAAGATTTGCTTTTTGAGATCTTTACAGAGGTGCATCTGTGAGATTCCTATGACTGGTAATACTCAGTTCTCAACATTGTCAAGGATTCTGGTCCTGTGAATATGCCAAAGAAAGCAGTCTGCATCTAAGCTAAAATGAACTTCCCATCTGTGAAGTCCAGGCACTAGCAGCACTCCAAGATCACACAGGACACTGACTGTATCCAGGCCATGTCACCTGCCCAGGCTAAGTCCATCACTAGAGAGGGGAATGGCATCACTGGGACAGGCTTAGGCGAATCAAAGTTCATTTCTTCTTCTTCTTCTTTTTTTTAATGTTATGTTAATCACCATACATTACATCATTAGTATGTAGTGTTCCATGATTCACTGTTTGCGAGTAACACCCAGGGGCCACTTAATAGGAGGTCTGCCACTATTATATCTGTAAGTAGTTATGAATTTGCCTCCTACTTTCAAGTACTTATGGGTTTTATTTAGTTTCTTTTACTGCAGGCAACTGGGCTAAAATGCTTAGGACAGTGTTACAAAATAGTAGGGATATTATGGTGTCTCTGCTCTTTACTTTTTCTAAATGTGAGGTATTTGAGGTCAATATGCTTTTCCATTGAAAATAAAATTTTTGTGCTTTTCTTAAGAGGGTTTTTACTTGTAAAGATCAGGTAGGAATTTTGAATTTGATTACTTTTTATACCTATCATATAATTTTGTAAGTTTTCCACTCTACATATTATTTGTTTTTGTCCTGTTAGTTTGAAAAGACTAATAGATTTTTTCCTGGCAACAGTTGAATATTTCTGGGATAACTATGTATTAATCATGGTGTTTTCTATACATGCACCTCAATATTAATTTTCCTAATATTTTATATTTAAGATTTGTGGTTTATATTATTATGAAAGATTTGTCTGCAGTTTTTTTTCTGTTAATGCACACTAGTTTTTGATTTTTACATCAAAGTTATCCTGTTACAAAATGAGGTTTCTTTCTCTATGCTCTGCAAGAGTTTAAATGACAAAAGAATTATTAATAACCTCAAAGTCGAAACAGCCTGTGACACAGTGTGCACCTGATACCTTTTAGAAGTAGTACTTTTTGAAAATCTAAACAATTTTTTCCACAGTTATTGTCCTGTTTTTATTAGCTCAGTTATATGTAGTTATATTGTTATATAGTCTCTTAAAAATCATCTGTTTCATCTAGATTTTAATTATTGGCGTAAGATTATATGATATATTCAGTAATATTTTTTCTCTGTACTTTCTGTGCTTGTTCTTATTCCCAAATTTATCTGTTTGTACTCTAACCTTAGTTGGTTAGGCTAACTAAAGAAATATAGTTTTATTTTTTATATACTTCAGCTAATATATTTGGCTGTTTTGGATTCTTGTTTCTTCTAGAAATTAAGTTTATAAAATAGCAAATAACTAACATTTTTCTCAAAGTGTTTTTGTACTTTTTATAGTTTTTCTTCTCACATTTGAGGGTATAATAAAGGAACATAGTACATAAGCAGTACTACATCATATTGAAAAGAATGACCTGTGAATATAAGCTGTCTGAGTTTAAAACCTGCCATTATACTTACCAATTCTGGAACTTTGAAGAATTTACTTAATCTCCTCCTGCTTTCCTTTTTTCAATACAAAGATGGATTTTATAATAGCACACAACTTTAGAGTTTGCTTGGGAGTAAATTCATACATGTAAAGAGCTTAAGATGGTACTGCCAGAGTGCAATTTCAAAGCATATTAAGGGAAAAATCAAGACTAATTTACCTTTAATGCAGATTGTAGTCCTCCTCAATAATAGTGATCATCTTTGTCCTACTTACTGATTTATCTTTTTAACCTTAGATTGCATTTTGTTTGGTATTTATATCTCTTTCTGTTTGTTTTTTTTTTTTAAGATTATTTATTTTAGAGAGAGAAAAAAATGCAAGCAGGGGGAGGGGCAGAGGTTAGAGGGAGAGAGAGAGAATCTCAAGCAGACTCTGTGCTGAGCTTGGAGGCCTACAAGGGGCTAGATCTCATGACCCTGAGATCATGACCTGCGCCAAAACCAAGAGTTGGCTGATTAACAAACTCAGCCATCCTTGTGCCCCTTTCTGTTTTGTTTTTTGTTGACATTATTTAATGACTTATTCTTGCTTCCGGGTTGGCCCCAGGCAACAGGACTCTGGACACTGGCCAAATCCAAGGCTACTGTTGCTAGAGTTCCAGCAGGATTTTCATGATGAGTAGAACTAAAGAAATAAGGATATATAGTTATGTAAGTTATTGTTTATGCATAACTTGAGTGAAATCAGTAAGAGAAGTCACAGGGAAGCAGAAAGTGTAGTGCTTTAAGAGCATGGGTTTACACTTTTCTATCTGAAAGATATGCTTCATCTATGACACATTTCTTCTCTGTCTTAACACATCTCTTCCCTAAACCTTCATCATTTGTTGCCCTAACACTAATTTCATTAAATAGTATATTAGGGTTCACCAGAGAACAGAATCCACAGGAAATTTTTTACACATTTATAAGGAGAAGAAGGGAAAAGGAGGGTAGGGAGGGAGAGGGACAGAGAGAGAGATTTATTTTGAGAATTGGCCCTCATGACGGTGGGGCCTTACAGGTCCAAAATCTGCAGGGCAGGCCAGTAGTTAAAAATTCCAGCAAGAATTGATTTGTAGTCTTGAGTCCAAGAGGAGTCTAAAAAAAGAATTCCTTCCTCCTCAGGGGACTTCTCACTCTTTGCTCTTAAGGCCTTCAACTGATTGGATGAGTCTTACCCATGCCCTGTGGGGAATCTGCTTTACACAAAGTCTACTGATTATAAATGTTAATCACATCTTAAAAGAGGCCTTCATGGCAACACATAGACCGGTGTCTGAGAAAACAGCTGGGCACCATAGCCTAGCCAGATAGATACATACAATTTAACCACCACCATTTTTGTTATTAAAGTACCTTTGCTATCAGGCATGGGGTTTACTGCTGGGCTCTTTGGACTGGACCTTGGGCAGTAAGGCTGCAGTGAGACCTTTAACTCTACCTGATCAGACTCCTTTCAAGTTTAATAATCTTCACTCTTGTGCCTTAATGACTGTAGCATATTTTACCACTTTGCCTGTTTTCTCCATCCATGATGACTGCTAGTCCTTTTCAGATCTGAATAATAAGCTTTACTTTTTCCCGAGAAAATATTTATGAAATAAGATATAATAATGTAAAGAATGCAGTAAAGAAATTGAGCTATACATGGAACATATAAAGTACAGATATAAGCTACCCTAAAGAGTCAAGCAAAATATAGGTGGTATTATACTGGAATCGTCAAAATTGAATTTTATAATTTTAAAATTCATTAATTTGGTAGATAAAATGGTATTATTGCACTTTTTATTTCATTAATACACAAAAGTTTTTATAACAAAGCTGAAGGACAGCTGGGGACAAAACAAATTGTTGAGGTTATCAAAAGCAGGGAAAGGCTGAGAAACTGTCAGTCTAGAGGAGTGTAAGGAGACATGACAAGTAAATGTAATGTGGTCCTGAAATAGGAAAAGAACATTAAGAAAACTAGTGAAATCTAAATAAAGTATGGACTTTAATAAGAATGTAGTAATATTGGCTCATTAGTTGTGATAAATGTGCCATAATAATGTTAACAAAAGTGGAAACTAAGTGCGGGTGGGATATGTGCAAATTCTTTGTAATATTCATACAAGTTTTCTGTAAATCTAGAATTACTCTAAAATGTATTTTTAAAAAAATTAATGAGAAAAGCCAAGTTTTTGAATTTTGCTTCTAGCTATATAGAGTAATAAATACTAGATATAACCTCCACCATAAACAGCTAAAAATTTAGAAAATATACATGAAACAAACAAACAAACATTTTCAGATATTTAAAAACAGGCAGCACAGGACTGTGATTCCTGAAAAAAGGAAAATAGATGAGGAAGTCCTGTGATTTTTCTACTTTGGGCCTGGAGCCACCAGGGAATTATAAGTTCATTATTCTCAGAACAAACAATGTTGAGGACCATCTGTAGCTCCAATGAGCCAGAGGAAAGAATCCTCCTTAATCACATGAAATTTAAAAGGGACTCCAAGTGGGTCATACCTTAAGAGTAGAGCTGAAATATCTCTGTAGTGTAGTATCCTCCCTAGAAATGCTTTTAAAAGTCTGAAAAGAATAAAAGGTAATTTACCAATAACTGCCTGCCAAAACAATGCCTAATATTCTTTGTAGAAAATAAATATATATATACAGATACATGTATGTATACATATATATATCACTAGGAATGCAATTTTCATGAAGTTTGGCATCCAATCAGAAATCTTGAAACATACTAAGAAGAAAGAAAATGTGACTCAAGCCAGGCAATTTTTTTAAAATATTTTATTTATTTATTTGACAGAGAGAGACACAGCGAGAGAGGGAACACAAGCAGGGGGAGTGGGAGAGGGAGAGGCAGGCTTCCCGCTGAGCAGGGAGCCCGATGCGGGGCTCGATCCCAGGACCCTGGGATCATGACCTGAGCCGAAGACAGACGCGTAGCGTAACGACTGAGCCACCCAGGCGCCTCAAGCCAGGCAATTTTTTAAGTCAATAGAAACTGACCCAAAAATGTCAGAGATGATGGAAGTAGCAAGAATGTTAAAAGACTATTATATTTTTGTATAAATATTTAAATGAAAACATGAATACAAGAAAGAGAAATGGAATATACAGGAAAAGACTAACTGAATTCTTCCCCTATATTATCAGGAAGAGGCAAGGATTTTTACTCTCATTATTTGCATTCATTATTGGTGTTGAACATTTTGCAAAGAAATAAGAAGAAATCTAGTTATACAGCTTGAAAATAAAGCTTTTGCTTTTCTTTCCTGAAAGCAATTTGTATGTTTAGAAGTTCTAAGGAATCTAATAAAAGCTACTGGAATAACTGACTTTTGCAAGACCACAAAAACAGAACTGATTTTAAAAATATTGTATGCATATCTACCAGCAATAGATGTAATTTTTGAAAATGAACAATAATATTATCAAAAGCCTCAAAACATGAAGAATTTTTGGATATCTTTAATGAGATATATTTAACAATTTTGCAATGGTAACTAAACCACTACTGAGAGCAATTAAAGAAGGCTTAATGGATATTTTTACTACATTTCTGTGTTGGATGACTCAATAAAATGGTAATTTGATCCAGACTGATTTATGGGTTCAACATAATCCAAATCATTATCTCAGCAGATTTTGTTTCAAATATAACAATAATAATATAATAATAATAATAGACCAAAGTTGTAAGACCTAAGTTGGCTGGCTTCAAAATTTACTATATTGTTAACAATACTTGAGGCACATTTGTGTCAGTTGATTTTTTTAAAAGATTTATTTATTTATTTTAGAGAGAGAGAGCATAGTGGGGAGGGGAAGCAGGAGAAGAGAGAGAATCTTAAGCAGACTTCCCACTGAGTGCAGAGCCCTATGTGGTGTTCTATGTCATGACACTGAGAATATCTGGAGCTGAAATCAAGAGTCAGATGTTCAACTGACTGAGCCACTCAGGCACCCATGTCAATTGATTTTCGAAAAAGATGGCAAGACAATTACAAAAGAGAAAAGCTCTTTCAACATAGGTACAGAAACAACTGGATATCTCTCTATATATACAGGCATAACTCCTTGTATTGCACTTTGCTTTATTGCACTTCACAGATGATTTTTTTTTTAAATCAAAGCTGTGATGGCAATTCTGTCAAACAAGTGTATTTTTTTTCAAAGATTTTATTTATTTATTTGAGACAGAGAGAAGGGGGGAGGGAGAGAGAGAGAGAGAGCGCGAGCGCACATGAGAGGGGGGAGGGTCAGAGGGAGAAGCAGACTCCCTGCGGAGCAGGGAACCTGATGCGGGACTCGATCCAGGGACTCCAGGATCATGACCTGAGCCGAAGGCAGTTGCTTAACCAACTGAGCCACCCAGGCGCCCCAAACAAGTGTATTGGTGCCATTTTCCTGGTTGCATTTATTCACTTCATGTCTTTGTGTCACATATTAGTAATTCTCACAGTATTTCAAAGTTTTCATTATCATTATATTTTTTATGGTGATTTGTGATCAGTGATTTTTGGTGTTATTATTGTAATGGTTTTGAGGTGCCACCAACCACACTCATATGAGATGGCAAACTTAATCCATACATGTGTTTATTCTGACTATTCCACCAACCAATTGTTCTTCTGTCTCTCTCCCTCTGTTTGGTCCTCCCCATTCCTGAAGATACAACAGTATTGAAATTAGGCCAGTTAATAACTCTACAATGGCCTCTAAGTGTTCAAATGAAAGAAAGAACCTCACATCTCTCACTGTAAATCGGAAGTTAGAAATGATGAAGCTTAGTGAGGAAAGCATGTCAAAAGATGAGATAGGCCCAAAGCTAGGCCTTTTGCACCAAACAGCCAAATTGTGAATGCCAAAGAAATATTCTTGAAGGAAATTAAAAGTACTACTCCAGTGAACATACAGATAAATAATAACAAAGCACAACAGCCTTATTGTTGGAGGTTTTAGTGGTCTAAATAGAACTCAAACCAGCCACAACATTCTCTTAAGCCAAAGCCTAATCCAGAGAGAGGCCCTGACTCTTCAATTCTGTGAAGGCTGAGAGATAAAGAAGCTACAGAAGTAAGTTTGAAGTTATCATGGGCTGGTTCATAAGGTTTGAGAAGCCTTCTTTATAATGTAAAAGTGCAAGGTGAAGCAGCAAGTGCTGATGTCCAAGTTGCAGCAAGTTCTGCAGAAGACCTGGCTAAGAAAATTAATGAAAGTACATTAAGCAACACTAACTAACATATTTGCAATGTAGATGAAACAGCCTTCTTTTGAAAGAAGATGCTATCGAGGATTTTCATCGTTAGACAGAAGTTAATGTCTGGCTTCAAAACTTCCAAGTTCAGGCTGACTCTCTTGTTAGGGGCTAATGAAGCTGATTACTTGAAGTTGAAGCCAGTGCTCATTTACCATTCCCCAAATCCTTGGGCCCTTAAGAATTATGCTAAATCTACTCTTCCCGTGCTCTATAAATGGAACAACAAGGAAGCCTGTATCAATTTACAACATGGCTTACTGAATATTTTAACACTTTGTTGAGACCTACTCAGAAAAAAAGCTTCCTTTTAAAATATTACTGCTCATTGACAATGTACCTGGTCATCCAAGAGCTCTGAGATATACAGTGAGACTAATGTTGTTTTTCATGCCTGCTAATACAACATCCATTCTGCAGCCCATGGATCAAGGAGTCATTTTGACTTATTATTAAAGAAATAACATTTTTGTAAGGCCGTAGTTGCCTTACATAGTGATTCCTCAGATGTATCTGGGCAAAATCAATTGAAAACCTGGAAAGGATTCACCATTCTAGATGCCATTAAGAATATTTGTGGTTCATGGGAGGAGGTCAAAATATCAACAGGAGCTTGGAAGAAGTTGATTCCAACACTCATGGGTGACTTTGAGAGATTCAAGACTTCAGTGAAGGAAGTAATTGCAGATGTAGTGGAAATAGCAAGGGAACTAGAATTAGAAGTGAATATGTGACTGAATTGCTGGCAATTTCATGGTAAAACTCAAACAGATGAGGAGTTGCTTCTTATACATGAGCAAAGAAAGTGGTTTCTTGAGATGGAATCTATTCCTGGTAAAGATGCTAGAAGGATTGTTGAAATGACAACAAAATATTTAGAATACTACATAAACTCAGGTTATAAAGCAGTGGTAGGGTTTGAGAGGATTGACTCCAATTTTGAAAAAAGTTCTAATGTGGGTACAATGCTCTCAAACAGCATAGCATGCTACAGAGAAATTGTTTGTGAAAGGAATTGTCAATGTGGCAGACTTTATTGTTGTCTATTTTGAGAAATTGCCATAGCCACCCAGCTTTTAGCAACCACCAACCTAACCAGTCAGCAGCTATCAGCAATGAGACAAGACTCTTCATCAGCAAAAACATTTTGTCTCACTGAGATCTCAAATGATTGCTAACGTGTTTTAACAAAGTATTTTTTAATTAAGATATATACAATTTTTTAGACATGATGCTATTGTACTGTTAATAGGCTGCAGTATGGTATAAACATAACTTTTATATATAAGCCCTGGGAAATGCAAAATTATTTGGCTCACTTTATTGTGATATTTACTTTATTGTGGTGGTCTGGAACCAAACCAGCCATACCCCTGAGTATGTCTTGTATTCTTTATAAAGTTGAGCAAATTCCCCTGTGTTCCTACTTTGCTGAGAATTTTTATCATGAATGGGTATTGGATTTTGTTAAATGCCTTTTCTGCATCTACTGACATGATTGTGTAATTTTTTCTGTTTTAGCCTGTTGATGTGATATATTACATTAATTAATTTTCCTATGTTCAGCCTTGCATGGTTGGGATAAAACCCATTTAGTCTTCACATATAATTCTTTTTTATAGTTTTGGATTCAATTTGCTAATATTTTATTGAGAATTTTTGACCCTGTGTTTATGAGATGTATTGTTCTGTAGTTTTCTTGTAATGTCTTTGGGTCTGGTATTTGGGTAATGTTGGCCTCAGAATTAGTTAGGAAGTATTCTGTTTTTTGATCCTCTGAGAGCAATTGTATAGAATTGGTGTCATTTCCTCCTTGAATATTTAGTAGAATTCACTAGTGAATGCATCTGAGCCTGGTGCTTTTTATTTTGGAAGGTTATTAATTACTGATTTAATTTCTATTTGTAATAGATACAAACCTATTCGGATTGTTCCTTCTTGTGTATTTTGGCAGATTGTGTCTTTCAGGGAATTGGCCCATTTCATCTAGGTGAACAAATTTGTGGGTATAGAGTTGTTCCTAGTATTCCTTTTTTTTAATCCTTTTGATGTCCATGAGATCTATAATGATGCCCCTCTTTCATAATTTGTGTCCTTTTTTGTATTTGGCCAAAGGCTTATCAACTTACTGATCTTTTCAAAGAAACAGCTTTTGGTTTCATTGATTTTTTTCCCCATCAATTTCCTCTTTTTAATTAAAGTGATTTCTGCTCTCGTTGTTATTATTTCTTTTGCTTACTTTGGATTATTTCACTCTTCTTATTCTAGTTTCCTAAAGTGAAATCTATTGATCTTAGATCTTCCTAATATATGCCTTCAATGTTGCAGATTTTCCTCTAGTGCTTTCACTAATCCCAGAAACTGACAAATTGTGTTGTGTTTCATTTCAAGTATTTCATTTCATTTCATTTAAAATATTTTTAATTGCTCTTGAGATCTCTTCTTTGCCTCACACATTATTTAGAAGTGTTTTGTGTCATCCCCATATATTTTTGGATTTTCCTGTTATCTTTTGTTATTGATTTATAGTTTAATTCCATTGTGGTCTTAGAGCAGACATTGTATGATTATGTGGAATTGGACTTTCCATCTCACTGGATGAGATTAACCCTGAATTTCATGAGGAAATGTTCTGCATGTCCCTCCCCTTGCTTGTGCTCTGACAAATAAATAAATAAAATCTTAAAAAAATAAATTGGTTAAAGTGTGTTTTATGGCTCACAATGCAGTCTGTCTCAGTGAATGCTCCATGTGAGCTTGAAAAGAATGTGTATTCCACTCTTGTTGGATGAAGTAGTCTGTAGGTACCAATTATATCCAGTTGATTTGTGGTGATGGTGAGTTCAACTATATCCTTACTAATTTTCTGCCTCCTACATCTGTCCATTTTTGAGAGAAGGGTATTGAAGTCTCCAACTGTGATAGTCAATTTATCTTTTCCCTGGGTGTTCTATCAGTTTCTGCCCCTATTAGTTTGATCTTAATGTTGTTAGGCACATACTTGTTTAGGATTTTTATATCTTCTTGGAGAACTGACCCGTTTATCATTATGTAATGCTCTTCTTTGTCCCTGATAACTTTTCTTGCTTCTATCTGAAATTAATATAGGCAATCTTGCTCTCCTTTGATTAGTGTTAGCGTAGTATGTTTTTCTTCATCCATTTACCTTTAATCCATATGGTATCTTTATAGTTGAAGTGGATTTTTTGTAGACAATGTATAGTCAGGTGTTTTTTGATACACTCTATTTTAATTGGTGCATTTTGACCATTGATATCCAATGTGCTTATTGATATAGTTGGATAAAACCTTATTTGTTAGTGTTTTCTATTTATTACCCTTGTTCATTTTTAAAAATTTTGTTCTCCATTCTTTTTCTGCCTTTTGTGGTTTTGAGTATTTTATATGGTTACAATTTCTTTCCTTTCATAGCATAATAGTAATAATTAAAAAAATAACTGTGCTAGAATTTTCCATATACATTTACAGCTAATACATATTCACAGTCATAATTATTTTAAATTGCCTTTTGATTGTTCTGCTGTATACCTTATATCTGAGTCTGGTTTTGATGAATGCTTTATCTCTTTAGCATGTGCTTTTTCTTATCAATTTTTTGCCTCAATACTTTCAGTTGAAAGCTAGAGATAATGTGTAAGCTTATGCTTAGAGATGAGTCTTTCATTCATTCTGCCAGGCCTTTAGTGGCTAGGCTGAATTGAGGTGTGTATGAATTGCTTCAGTGTACCACAGGATTCAAGTTCCTCTACTGATAATTTTTGTTTAGGATGGGACCTTGTTTTTCAGAGGTCATTTTCTCAGTGTCCATTCTTTTCCTGGGTTTGGATCTTCTGTTTGTGCTGGTCTGCAGACACAATCTGTCTCCTTAAACTCTCCTAGCTGTATCCTGTTATTATTTTTGCCCATTGCTTATTAGCCTGATGCAGAGGTGGGGGCCACTGGTGCAGAGTGTACTTCTATGTTCTAATTAGGTTTAATCCTAGTCAAGCACATCTGGATCTCAGGACATATTCATACATGACCTCCTCCAGTTGCAATGCTGGGGATAGTAAATATTCTTGCCCCTCTCCCTGGTTAGTGATTTTTTTTTTTCACTTTCGTTCTCCTACTGTATTTGAATTCTGCTAGTCTCCAAAAGTGGCTTTTTTTTTTCTCCTGAAGATGAAGGTATGTGGTCCACAGGCAAAAGAGGGAAAGATATGTCTGTTGGGGTACTGTTACTTATTGCTGGTTTTTTTTTTTTCTCTCAACTAACACCAAAAGAAAAGCTCTCTAAAGATTTTCACTCATGTTCCCTGTGAGTAGTCAGTGGGGCTCATGGGGAAAAGGCCTACCAGAGTGTAGACTCCCTTCTGTCTGTGGTCTTCCAGGGGCTTTACATTCAGTGCTTCATTCAGAAGATCCGGCTATATCTTCTTATTGGCTATTACATGAAGTCCAGTGATGCCTTTCTCATTGAAACAACTGTTCAGGTCCTATTTCTTCCTTCAGGCAGCTGTCTTTCTTTAAATTTATGATTACATGGTTACCCTGAAACTTCAATTTTTTGATGGGTTTGAAAATATCATAATTTGCAGTATCTCCAGGTTTTTCTTCCTAAAGGGTGAAGGCAACACTCTTTACAGCTCTTCACATATTTGAGCCTCATGATTTTTATATGTGTGTGTTCATGAAGTATCTTAAAAATTACAGTGCTAGGCTAAGTTGATTGATTAGCAGTATTAAAATTACTTAGAGTACAAATAAACAAGAAAAAAAGAAGAGGAATTAGGGTGTGTTATACATCCTGGGAGGATAAATGGAGATTAAAATAGAACTTCCAATACTTTTTATAATTGTGGATGAATAGTATTTCACCAGTGAGCACAAAGTACTTTGCTTCAATCCCTGTTATTCTGCATTATAATTATTTATTGCGCTATGGTCATTTATTAATGATAACCTTGTATCCCCAGTAAAGGTTAACTGATGCCTGTTGTTCCCTTTGAAATTGAAAAAGGAACTGAATGAGTCATGAGTATGAGAGATAGATTCCTCATCCACATAGTTAATTTAGCATCATTCTCTCATAGGATCCTGTATTTAGAAACAGAGTTCCTGGTCACCTTGAGAGACAATGTTTGGATGCTTTCATTACTGTCCTAAAGCATTTTCTATTTTTACACTTTGAGCCAACATTCGTCTGACTTTAAACTGGGACACCAGCCCTCTGATTGTCTTGCTCAGCATCCAAATTTCCCTTTCCTGGGTACCAAAGGCAATTGTAAAATTAACCAACCACTGCCTACACATTAGCATTTTACAAAGTAATCAAATGCAGGGGTAATGATCACTTTTAAATTATTGTCCTATGTAATTTTCAGCAGAATGAAATTGCCAGCAGATCACGAGATTATATACTCTCTCTTCACCTTCTTGTATACTATTGTTTTTTTTTTGCTTTGTATTGTTTTGTTTTGTTTTCAAAATATAGAACCAGATGCTCCCAGGATTTGTTGACATCCAAAGAGTAAAATTTCAGTTTAAGAAGCCATGTTGTGGATTTTTAGCTTCAAAAATGGCATTTTGAGCACTGGAGCAATACACTGGAGATCAGCTCTTAACCTGCTTTTTTTTTTTTTCCTTCTTTCTGTTTCTCTCTTTTTTGTATTTTCTAGTCAGATCTTAAAACCTAAATTTCATTAAAGTGAAGATTATGTATATAATGTGCTGATAAAATATAATTCATTTTAGGACAAATGAATTTAGTGAGTTTATTGAATTTATGAGCATTCATCAGGGCTTTGCCTCTGATGTCTTATCCATTGTGTGTGTGTCTGTGTGTGAGATAGGTGTGTTTTAGTTTACTTTCAATCTGTGATCAAATGGAAAGTTCTTTTAAGGGTGGTTAAACACTAGAAAACTAAGGACCTTAAAATGTCAGCATTATTGAGTCTATACATTGTTTAGACTGGTTTCCAAGCCGGTGTCCTCAGATAGGTTTGGGTTGCGAACTGCCTTTATTGTAGATTTGTCCTTGAGCATTTTAAGATGTTTGATATTTTAGCCCTTACATTTTCATGGTCCTGTGAAAATTATGAAAAAAAATGGTATTAGATTTCTTATCCTTAAATATTTCATTTATAGTTTTGTTACTGGACAAGTCATTTATATACTATAGATTCTGCTTTAGTGGAGTTCAAATCATGTCTCATGCATATATTTATCTTTATATTCCTGTCTTTTTTCACATCAGTGAATTTTTTGAAAATTTTACAAGTGCCAAGCTAAATAAAGTCTTAGAGTTTTATAGGTATACAAAAAATTAGCGTGATATTTACTATCATATCCTACCTCTTATAAAATTGATATTTTAAAATATATTGAAAAACAACTAAATGTAAAATCTAGCTCCTGATATTAATTAATTATCTAATGATAATTAGATAATAAAATGAATTTGAGATTTAGCATCAGAAAACTTGGGGTTAAGTATCAGCTCTACTTTATCTATATGAACTTGATACAAACATATATGTTTTCAAGAGCCTCAGCTTTCTCATCTACAAAATAATTAGTAATAGTATTTCCCTCATACCTCACAAAATTTTATGATGATAGATAATGTATGTAAAAAATTTTAACTGCATATTAACTTTACTTGTTTTAATTATTTAAACTATATAGATAGATGATGGGTAGCTAGATAGACAGTAGATATGCTCTAGGTTTTGCAATACAAAGTGAAGTTTTACTTAGTGACCTGCCTGGAAAAGGGTGAAGACAATAGGAGATATTCTTATTCTCATACAGTTTCATTCTCTCAGAGGTAATAATGTAATAAAATAAGACTTCAAACTTATAAATGATCTGAAGAAAATAAAGAAGGATAAGTTTTAAGGGAATAAATAGTTGGAAATTTGGTGGAAACTACATTCGATTGAGTAGCAGGAAGCTCTTGCAAAGGTTGTGATATTTGAGTAAAGAACTAGTTGACAACAGAGAGTAGCTAGTGAAATTGTTTTAAGATGAAAATAAGCTTACTATTGCCCAGGAATAGAAAGAACAGTGATTTGGAATCACTGTGAAATAGAAGGATTGTGAAATGAGAAAATGGAAAGTAGGCAGGGTCTATAATGATAATGTGGAGTCACTGAATATCATACTTACAGGCTAATGTAAGGATTTTGAATTTGATTCTAAACTTTGTAGGAAGCCATTTAAGTCTCAGCCAGATTTAAAGGAGACAAGGAGAACAAGGTGAGACGCTGGGAAGCTATTTCAGAAGTCCATGTAAGAGATGATGGGAATTTAGAGCAGGGTGGGGTTATTGTATATAGAAAAAGGGGCAGATTTCAGATGTGTTTATTTTGTCAATGAGAGGAAAGAATAATTAAAAATTACTTCTGGGTTTTTGGTTTGAGCAACCCAAACTGAGTATAATTTTACTGAAAATATTTATATTAAGTAATTGCCAATTTTAAATGGATTTTAAACATGAGTTAATGATTCATTAGTTGCATATAACACCCAAGTGCTCCTCACAACTCGTGCCCTCCTCAATACCCAACATCCGGCCACCCCATCCCCCCACCCTCCTCCCCTCTGAAACTGTCAGTTTGTTTCCTTGCATCCAGAGTTTCTCATGGTTCGTCTCCCTCTCTGATTTCTTCCCCTTCAGTTTTCCCTCCCTTCCCCTGTGGTCCTCCATGCTATTCTTTATGTTCCACACATGAGTGAGACCATATGATAATTGTTTTTCTCTGCTGGACTTATTTCACTTAGCATAATCCCCTCCAGTTCCATCCCATATCGATGCAAATGGTGGGTATTCATCCTTTCTGATGGCTAAGTAATAGTCCACTCTATATATGGACCCCATCTTCTTTATCCATTCATCTGTTGAAGGGCATCTCAGCTCTTTCCACAGTTTGGCTATTGTGGACATTGCTGCTATGAACATTGGGGAGCATGTGCCCCTTCTTTTCACTACATCTGTGTCTTTGGGGTAAATACCTAGTAGTGCAATTGCTGTGTCATAGGATAGCTCTATTTTTAACCTCATTGAACACTATATCAAAAACTAATGATGTACTATACAGGAGCTAACTGAACATATATATGTATATAGATTACATAATGGGCATTAAATCATTTATTTTCATTAAGCACATATGTACATAGATTTTTGTATCAATTTGAAATTAATTTTTCATCTTTTTCTTACTGTTTTATGTTTCTTAAATGATCATATGATATTATATGATTGATATCATTATATTTATCAAAACATTTCTGAATAAATTTGGACCATTTATGACATCAAAAAATAAATATGAGTTAATATTTAACTCTTTATTCCTAGAAAAATTATATGCCTAAATAAGTAGACAAGGCCACACAAAGATTTATTTCATTTATAACTCTTGTAATATAAGAATCACCCAGTTTGGAGATAGGCTCCCCAGCCTCCCCAAATGATCTGCAGTAAATTCTGATCACTGACATTAAAGATGTTTTGTTTGTCAGAAAAGGTCAAAGAATACAGTTTGTGGCAACCACTGGAGTTGAGTGCTAGGAGGAATATAAATATGGCCACTTTGTCAAAGTGTACAAAAGCGATGGACAAAACTAGTGTATATATACAAACAAGATAATTTTCAACATCAACAGTGTTGATATCAAAATAAGTAAAGCAAATATTGATAGTTATTTGAATAGATTGAATATCAACAATATCTTAAGATTTGAATAAGATAATTTCGTTCATTTGTTTTAGACTTTTTGGATATGGTGTGAGGCAAGCCAAAAACATGTTTATCAGGCAACACAAAGAAGGTAGATTTAAACAACCAAAACATATACACATAGGAGAAGGAAGGAGAAAAAAAGAGAGAGAGAGGAGACAAGCCATAAGAGACTTTTAACTATAGAGAACAAACTGAGGATTTCTGGAGGGCAGGTGGCCAGGAGATGGGCTATATCGGTGTGGATATTAAGGAGGACACTTGTGATGAGCACTGGGTGTTATATGTAAGTGATGAATCACTAAATTCTATCCTGAAACCACTATTACACTATATGTTAACTAACTAGAATTTAAATAATAACATTCAACAAAAAAAACCCACAACCATATGACTGATTATGCTAAGTATAAGTGGTCTAAAAACCCCAACTAAAAGGCTGATATTGAAGATGGATTTTAAAAAAATGTCAAATATATATTGCCTAAAAGATACTCATTAAAAATATAAATACACAAAGATATATATAAATACACAAATGAGTCAAGATTTAAAGTTGGAAAAGACCTATCATGCTTACAGTGGACAAAAAACAAAACAAAACAACAAAAAAGCTAAGTTGGAAGGGCTATGTAAATATCAGATGAAGTAGATTTTAGAACAAAGACTCATATCAGGGTTCAAGAGTGTCATTTCATAATGAATTTCTTTTTCTAGAAGACATTAGAATTTTAAAGTTTCATGTGCCTGGTAACAGAGCTTCAGAATACATGTAGTAAAGCTAATGGAACTGAAAAGAGAAATAGACAAGTTCACAATTATAATGGATGATTTCAACGACTTCCTTTCAATAATTAATAGGACAGGAAGAGAAAAGCAGAAAGTGTATAGAAGAGTTGAACACCCACCTAGTACAATTATTTATAGAAGGCTCTGCCTAGCAGCAACAGGGTTCACTTTCCTTTCAAGTCTATGCAGAACATTTATCAAAACATGTAATATTCTGAGTAACACAATCAGTCTGATAAATTTTTTTAAAGATTTTATTTATTTATTTGACAGAAAGAGAGAGATAGTGGGAGCAGGAACACAAGCAGGGGGAGTGGGAGAAGGAGGAGCAGGCTTCCCACTGAGGAGGGAGCCCAATGCAGGAATCGATCCCAAGACCCTGGGATCATAACCTGATCCGAAGGCAGACGCAACAACTGAGCCACCCAGGTGCCCCATCAGTCTGATAAATTTACAAGGATTCAAAATATAGCCTCTGATCAAAAAGTAATAAAATTAGAAGTAAATAAAATAAAAATCTAGAAAATCAGGATTTGGAAACTCAGTAACACATTTCCAAATAATGTACCAATTATTTCATACATCAAAAAGATGCATATTGATACAAAAAGTGGACACCACTACACACCCACTAAAAGGACAGAAGTTAAAAAAGACAACAGTATTTAGTGTTGCAAAGGATCTGCAGTAATTGGAGTAAATATATTGTAGCAATTGGAGTAAATTATTCTCCTAGAAAAGTATAGCATTATCTTATACATTTAAATATACATTTACCATATGACAAAGCAACTTCTCTCAAACAGAATTTTATCAAACAGAAATGGAAATATATATCCATGGAAATACATTTACATAAATGCTCATAGCATCATTTTTCAAAATTGTCAAAATCTGGAGGCAGATCAAATGCCCATCCACCTACGAATATGAAAAGATAAACATTTTAATCCATACCATAAAATACTACTCTGGTACAATATTGGCAACATGAATCAATCTCCACAACATTATGCTAAGTTAAAGGAAGTCAAACAGAAAATATTATGACTTCACTCATATGAAATTCTAGAAAAGGCACAACTTTGTGAAAGAAAATAGGTTGTTGTCTGTGGCTATGCTTAAAGGGAGAGTATTGAATGGGAATGGGCACCAGAAAACTTTTCAGGGTGATGGAACTGTTTTGTATTTGATCTTTGTGGTGATTTCATGATTATATGTAGTTACCAAAATTTCTCAAACTGTATATTTGAAATAGATGAAATTGATTTAAACAAATAATACATTAATAAACACAAAAGAGAAACCCCCCCTGTGAAAATATCATCTTCCCAGGAAGGCCTCCCCCAACTAATCTACTAGAATGTTTCCCTTTATATCTCTGAATGCAAATGTTGTAGATGTCCATCTCTGAAGGTAATTTCTGTTCTGCTGTAGAGGTTTGTGGTCTGTATACCTCCCTGATAAATTTTCTGTATTTTTATTTTACAATGAAGAAGAAACAAATTTTAGTAGACAAATCTAGATATTATTGGGGGGATTGAAGGAATACACAATATAAAAATTCATTTTAAAGAGAATAATACTTTAATGGAGCAAATGCTTTTCTAAACTAGTATTTTTTGCTCAAGAATTTTGTTTAGTGTTTGGTTAGAAGGGGGCTTGGGATTTTCCTTATTTGGAAAACAGCAATGGATTCTGAACTATTTCTTTATCCAGGAAGGATCATAAGAGCAGGTAGTCAACACATATCTGGAAAACAGAAGATATTTTTAGAATATGGAAAAATATATTTTATCTTCTCACAAAGTGATAGAATAATGATTATTACCAAGATACACACCTGAAAGCAAAGAAACCTGTGATATAGCATACCATTATCCACTCACCTGAAACTACAATGCAAAATTACTAAAACAAGCAACAACCCAGTTTAAGAGGGTGTATCTGGGTTGACTTCTGTTTGAAATTGTAGGAGTTGCAAATGATCATTGCTTTGTAGCAATGACAGTACATGAGATGAACTGTGCAGTCTGGGCTTTTTAAAACTCATCAGAGAGCTGAGGACAAGAAGAAATTGAAAACAATTATATTCCAGAAATTGAGGAATTCTTCATAAGAGAGTAATTTTCATGCTTGGCACAGCAGCTAGAAGAATCCACAATGAGTGGCTGTGTGGAGAAACCAGCTGATATGATTAAAACCAATCTTTTAATTGACATTGATTTGATACAAAAGAATCTCAAGAAGTCCCAGCCAAAAAAAAAAAAAAAAAATCTGCATGCACTGAACAAGTTTTTTCTCACAGGTCTTTTGGTGAGTACATATTTATAGCCTTCTTAAGAAAGAGGGTAAGGCAAGATATCCAAAAGAGATCTTGCCTTGAGGCACCTGAAACATTATCCAATTAAAGACAGTTACCTGTGGAAGGCTGAGAGTATCGTAGGCTAGATGAATGAAATGCCCTAAAGTGTGCCAGACTGTCAGTGAAAGTGTTTCAGCTCCCCAGTAAATAGAGGAAGAAGGAAGAACTGAGATTAAGAAATAAATCCCTTGAATGCACTTTAGACTTTTACTGAGTGCTTAATAGAGATCCTTCGACAGCTGGAGGTGGGTGAGAAAGCTGGAAGAAATACTCAGTGACACTCTATACCTTCATTGAATACAGTGTAGCATACACAGAAGGCAGGAAGCAAGCCTCAGAAATCCCTCAGAGATACTTCAGGCCTCTATTGAGTACACTGCAATGGCCCTCTAAATACTTGAACAGCACAGCGGGGTGAAGGGAGGTCTGAAGAATAAAATCTGAGACTGGGACTGAAAAGCAAAGAGCACTCCTCAGAGATTTAAAAATAAATTTAGAAACCATCTCTTCATCTCATAGTCAAAATACTGGAAACTGTGATGAAGTAAGTCTAAAGTTTAAACTCAAATTTCAGTACCAGTGACCTGATGATAAGGAGAGTTCTGTTTCTGGCTGTAAATACTATTATTACAGGTTTAAGAGTTATTTTACATAAAATTCCATGTTTGCAATAAAATATTAAGAAAAAAATTAAAAATTTATAAGGAGCAGTCTCTGAACAAGGGATAAAACAATCATTAGAAGCAAACACAGAAATGACCCACATGATGGAATAATCAGAGCAGGAACATTACAATAAGTATAATATGTTCCAAAGGATCTAAGTTGACAATATGCATAAAGAGATAGAGAATATCAGCAGAGAGATAGAAACTGAAAAAATGTTGAATAGGAATGTTAGAAAAGAAAAACACAATTATCAAAAATCAAAAAGAGAAATTATTCAATAGGCTTAAAAACAGATAGATTAATAGAAACAATATCGAGTGAACATTAACAAAGGTGACTAAAAATCATACAATAAAACACCAAGAAAAAAAATAAAATGCTCAGTGTGACATTATGTCAAATAGGCTAACATAGGTATCATTGGAGCCCTAGAAAGTGAAGATAAAAAGGATAGAACAGATTATATAATTGAAGGAACAACGGAGAGTTTCCAAAAATGGTTAAAGACATAAAACTAAAAAAATCTAAGGAGCACAGTGAAGTTCATGTAGAAACAAAAGTAAACAAGCAAAACACTACAAATTGTAGTATAGTCAGACATGCTGAAAGCGTAGATGTAAAGGATTAAACGTTGGCAGAGAAGCTAAAAACATATTACATAGAGGGGTAAATGATGGAAGAAAGCAAACAACCCAAGTAATAAATGGGCAAATGATCTGAACAGATATCTGTCCAAAGAAGATAAACACATGGCAAGTGAGCATCTGAAAACATGCTCAACATCATATTTCCTTAAGGAATTGCAAATTAAAACAACAAAAAGATGCCAATACCCATGTAGCTATTAGAATTACTAAAATCCAATACACTGACAATACCAAATACTGGTGAAGTTGTAGAGTAATTGGGAACTCTCATTCTTTGCTGGTAGGGATGCAAAATAGTACAGCCACTTTATAATAGATTTTGGCTGTTTCCTGAAAACCTAAACATATAACTTTTCGGTTGTACTCCTTAGCTTTTACTCAAGTAAATTGAAAATTTATATCCACACAAAAGCTTACACATTTATTTTCATGGAAACTTTATTCATAATTGCCAAAATTTGGAAGCAACCAAGATGTCCTTCAGTAGGTGAAAGGATTAATAAACTGTTTCACATCCATACAGTGAGGTATTATCTCATGATAAAAAGACATGAACTATTAAGTCATGAAAAGATATGGAGGAACTTTAAATGCCTACGTGAAAGAAACCAATCTGGAAAGACTACATATTGTATAATTTGAACTCTATTACCTTCTAGAAAAGGAAAATCACGGAGAAAGCAAAGATCAGTGGTTTCCACAAGTAGAAAGAGAGAAGAGGGAATAAATAGGTGGGCACAGGATTTTTAGAACAGTGACAGTTATTATACACTATACTGTAATGATGGACACGTCATTATACATTTGTCAAAATCTATAGTATGTACAACATGAATGAACTTTAATGTAAACTCTGGAAATAAGATAATAATATATTGGTTCTGGCTCATCAGTTGTAACAAATGTACAACACTAATACACTATGTTAATAACAGGGGGAATTGTGTTGTTGAGGGCAGCAGTTAGAGGATCCTGTATGGTCATTCTTTCTGCAACACTAAAACTGCTTTATTAATTTTAAAAATTCAAAAAAAGAAGGGAAGTTAAAACATTTTCATATAAAAAAGTGATATGAATTAGTCTCCAGGAGACAAGCACAAAGAAATTCTTGAAGTTAATTGGAAATACGTGAAAGTTTAGATCTGTAAGAAGGAATGAAGTGTACTAGAAAAGTAAAAATAATGAAGTGCACTAAAAAAGTGTACATGAGTGTGTGTGTGTATGACACAGATGAAATAAGAGCATGGAAAAGATATGCTATTCATATAGCAAAAAAACATGTATTAATATCAGATAAAGTAAATTTTAAAACATCAGAGATAAATATGGATGTTTCATAGCAACATATTAGGAAATATTAAACAGTTTATCAAGAAAACATATATCATACCATTACCTATTTATAGATATTCAAAACAAGTGAATTAAAAATTTGCAAAAAAATTAGGGAAATCCAGAATCATATATGGATATTTTATTATCTTCATACTTTATAAAACAAGTAGACACAAACTCAGTAATAATTCAGAGCACTTGAACGACCCTATCTACCAACTTGGTCTAGGGATATGTAGAGCATGCTGCCCCAAATGCAGAATATTCTTTCTAGTTATACGTGGAAATATTTATCAAAATAATCAATAGACTGGACCATGAAAAAAGGCTCAATCAATATCAAAGAACAAAGAACACAAAACATATGTTTTTTTCTGATGATGGTATTAAATTAGAAGTTAGTAAATAAGATATTGATAAAATTTATAAATGTGTGAAAATTTAAAAACATGTTTGTAACCACTGGAAAACATAATGAGAGAATTCAGAAAATATTTTGAACTGAATGCTAAGGGAAACATAACATTTGTGGGTTAATGTAAACTTTGACTAATGGAAATTTATAGTATTAATAACAATTTTTAATGTAAATGCCTTATATTAGAAAGGAATTACCTAAGCTTCCAAAATAAGAAGCTAGGGACAGAAAAAGCAAATTAAACCTAAAGAGAGGTTATCATAAAAATGGGATGAAAATCAGTTACATAAAAAATAGAGGAACAGTTTTTAAAAAGCAGGTTAAACATTAATATTAATGAGATTAACCAAATGAATAAACCCACAGTAAGACAATTCATGATTGCAAGAGTTAAAAAAAAAAAGATAACTCTATCAAAAGACCCCATAGAAATTAAAAGGAAGATAAAGCGTTGTTATAAGCAGTAGGCCTATTGATATAACCACAACATACAACATATCTCAAAGTTGTGGGTCTGAGGGTTGTGGGTTATTGTTAAGCTGTTTAACAACATATCTCAAGCACATTTTTTGGGGCCAGAGAAGCCAGACACACACACACACACACATGCACACGTATGTGCACACACAAATACTTGCTATGTGATTTCATCTACACAAATTCTGAGAATAAACAAAGCTAATCTGTGGTGATAGTAATCAATAAGTAGTCACTTCTGAGTCAGGAATTTACTAGAAATTGGCACAACAGAATTTTCTGTGATGATAGGAATGTCATCTTTTGGGTGGAAGATACATATGTTTGTTCAAGTATTAAAATGCATTGGCTGACGCCCTCAGATTTTATTTTATGTAAATTATATCTTAAATAAAAGAAAGTATGGTTTTAGTCAATTCCACTTCACCTTCTACCACAATATACCGTGCTTTATTAGTGTTATAGTTTTTCATATTTTTATGCTTTTTTCTTTTAATATCTTTTGAACGTGGTGTGTGTGTGTATGAGAGAGAGAGAGAAATGTTGAAGCAATGGAAGTAAGAATATTTCTAGTGTAAGAGACCTAAAGCTGTGATTGATTCTTTCTATGGTCTGAATGTATTCTCCCAAATTCAGATCTTGAAATCCTAATCCACAGAAGTAATGGTATTAAGAGGTAGGGCCTTTAGGAATTTAAATCATGGGGGTGGAGCCCTCATGGATGGGATTAGTGCCTTATACAAGAGGTCCAGAGAGACTCGTCCCTTCTGCCAGGTAAGGACACACAGTAGGAGGACTGCAGTCTGAAACCTGGACTTGGGCTCTCACCAGAACCCTACCATGCTGGTACCTTGATCTCAGACTTCCAGTCTCCAGACTAAGAAATAGATGTCTGTTGTTTATAAGCCACCAAATCTGTGCTATTTTGTTATAGAAGTCTTGAAGGGACCAAGACAATTCTCTTCACTTTACTCAATTTGCTTTGGTATTTATTAGACACTTGATATAAATTTTCTAGATGAAGTTTGGTGTATAGTGCTCACTTCGGCAGCACATATACTAAAATTAGATAAAGTTTGGTGTATATTAAGAAAGGAATGTCTATAAGATATCTAGGTATTAGAACTCATGACTGCTTGAGTTTTTTTTTCCTTAAAGTTGCCCTCAGTTCTGCAATAATATTAGTTGATTCTATTAAATAAATTAGATTTAATTAATTATATATGCACCTGGATAGCTAAGTCTCCAGTTGGTTCATGGCTTTTTATTAAATAAGGACAGAGAAAAAGGAGAAGAAATATATCCAGTGCTGTTTTTAACAGTTGCAAAGGTCCTGTTTTCCTATATGAAGGATAATGATCCTGCTGAACTGAATAACAATTGTTCTCATTCTCCTCAGAGCTGGCAGATGATATAGTAGAGACCATCCTAATTACCTGATGGTCTATGAATAAACAAGGGAAAGATCAGTAGTTTGGTGATTTAATCACTGAATAAAATTAGTGTGGGACCCATTAATTTCCATTTATATACAACCTACCATAAAAAGGCCCTTTAAACTGATTTCAGCATTATTACTACATTTAGAAATTTTAAATAATATTATCTCATATCATTTTCCTCCAATAACAAAAATGTTGAACACTTCACTGAAACTGTTACTGAGAAGCCATTTAAATTATGAGGCATTTAAAAAATCAACTTAATTGAGGTATAATGCATTACTTTTAAGTATGCATTTTGATGAGTTTTGACAAATTTATATGCCAATATCAGAACCACACAATCAAGATATAGAACATTTCACTACTCCTGTGCCCATTCCAGGAGGTTCCAGCCTCCCCAGCCCAGGCAACCACTGATGCACTTTCTGTTCCTATAGGACCGTATCCCTGTGGATTTTATCATATTTTTTCATCCTCTCTTCTCTCACCTAGTAAGACCCTCTTTCAATGATAAATCAACCAGTTATGTCTGAAATTCAAATAGACTAACCTATCTATTTTTTTTCTTTTCATTAGAAATTATTGGATGCTTTCTTCTTTCCCCTATTCATCTAGTAGCTTCATGTGGTCCCATAATAACATTATGTTTGAATTAATAAATATTCAGTTACAGATTGGTTTTACTAAATAGTCCACACAATAGTCATTTGACAATTATATATTCAGAGTATGCCATATTTTAGGCTCTCAGCCAGATGCTGATGTAAAAAGTTAGGAAAGGTGTAATATCTGCTAAAGGACATAAAGCATAGCTGGCAATTATAACTTTGGGTGATGAATGAGTACAGGGACTTGTGGGAATGCATGTAGGAATGTGTAGTACAGTCTTGGGGATCATAAATGAATTTTGAAGGAAATGACATCTCACCTGAGACCTGAAGAAAGTAAAAGAATTTGCAGGTGATACACACACATATAATTTCTTATCTAGGAATAGTAAATCAATGTAAACTTTTTGGCTCTATGTACCAATACTTGTACTTTTCAGATTTTTATGGGGTCCATGATTTTCTTTGGAAAACAAATTTAATCCACTTTTAGAGGGTGAAGGTAAGGGTAACTAATTTGGAGATAATAAAAACAAAGTGAACTGAACCCTAAGAATCCCCGTAAAATATTAAATATATTAAAGGGTATATATAATATTTCATAATTTTTCTTTTACTTAGACCATTTGTGCATATATTAGCACTCTGTCTTCATAGCTGACATTTGGGATGGCTATAGCTCTTTTTATGGTTTTCTGCTTCTAGTACAATTCTTTTAGCTGTAAGAAGAATTAAAATTCATAAACTAGAGTTTTTAAATCTTATTTTGTTTTTGTTTATTTGTTTAAGCAGTCTTTCCATAGCTGTGTAGTATTTTATGGCGTTATCATACATATGCACACACAAGTTAGAATTTAGGAGTTGTAAGGAAATTCCCTGAATCAAAACACAAAATCTGAAAAAAAAGCACATTTTATTTTGTATGATAATTACAATTGTTAAATGCTGTAATGATTATTTTGCTCACCAAATGCTAACTATGAATGGGTGAACATTAGCAGCAAATGGATGGAATCTAGCTTTCAGTTAACTTACCCAAATTTAAAGTTGTTTCCAGGATAGATGAGGGTTTTTTTTTTCAATTTTTTAAAGATTTATTTATTTATTTTAGAGACGCAGGGGGAGGGTCAGAGGGAGAGGGAGAGAGAATTCTCAAGCAGACTCCCTGCTGAGCATGAAGCCCCACGTGAGGTTCAATCCCAGGACCCTAAGAACACAACCTGAGCTGAAATCAAGAGTCGGTCACTTAACTGACTGAGCCACCCAGGCACCCCAGGACTGAGTTTAAAAATTAGATTTAAGAAGTCACAAACCAGAAGGGACACCAGTATAAAAGAGGAAGATCAGTTCCTAGTCCAAAACTTGGTACTGTGGGTTGCTCGTGTTTTTTTACTTGTTAAATTAGGACATTGGAGTAGGAAATTTTTTTTAAAGATTTTATTTATTTGTTTGACAACGAGGGAGGGAACACAAGCAGGGGTAGCGGGAGAGGGAGAGGCAGGCTTCCCGGTGAGCTGGGAGCCCGATGCGGGGCTCGATCCCAGGACCCTGGGATCACGACCTGAGCCGAAGGCAGACGCTTAACGACTGAGCCACCCAGGCGCCCCTGGAGTAGGAAATTTTTAAGGCTCCTTCCTGTAATAAATTCATTTCAATTTTATAAAAACTTGAAGGCACAAGATATATTTTGTGCTACTATCTTAATTTTTTCTTCCATACGGATTCAACAAAGTCAAATGCATTCTTACATTCATGATATTGCAAAGCTGGAAGAGTCTTGGTGGTGCTCAAGTCCATTTCCTGAATCAAATTTGAGCATACATTTTCATATTACATTTTGCAAAGGCATTGAGATCTCTCACTGTGGCAATTCCACTGCTTCTGATCTTGCTTATGTAGCTGTTTCTCATAATAGTAATTGACAAGGTAAAAAAGTGGAAATGGCTTCCAGCAATGTGGATGGCTGACCTGATCAAAAATTTCTTGCTTAAAATATATAGAAATGCTGGGTAAAATAGAATCACCATTTAAAGTTGAACTCAAGAGAATAAAAGGAAACCCTAGATGCCGGATTGAAGGGTGAACTCAAAGTGGGAATGGTAAACTCATGATATGACTAGGAAATGACCTGGATACTAGAATATAATTGGAATTACCCTACCAACAAGAGACTATGCTTTAAATAAGGAAATATGCATGCAGTCTTATCCCTTCAGAGCTGAAACTGAAACCCCTACATAGGATGAGGAATGTCCCTCATTATAAGAAAATGACTAAGGAAACCCCACCTGGTACATTGAAGGAGTTAAGAAGTGGATAGTCTGTTACAGACTCTGAGAGGAGAGGTTTGGGGACTAGTGAAGGGGGGAAGGGATCCAATAAGATCATTAAACTCTAACTTAAAGCCACATGAAGATGTGGGATCCAAATGCCCAAATTTATTTCATCCAAAATGTTCAGTAATCCATGACCATAAATTAATGTTAAAGTAAAACCAGTTTCAGTGTAAGCTCTGGAACCCAGTAGAAGGAAACTTTCTCTGTAGAAGTATGTCCACAAAGCAGTTCACGTAGGGCCCAAAGAGGAAAACAAAACCAGACTAAACCTTTGCAGAAGAAGAGCTCACATTTAAAGCTTTGCAGTCAGTTGCCACACCTGGGTGGCTCAGTCAGTTAAGTGTCTGACTCTCGATTTCTGCTCCGGTCATGATCTCAGGGTCGTGAGATCAAGCCCTGTGTGGGGCTCTGCACTCGGCTTGGAGCCTGCTGAAGATTCTCTCTTTCCCTCTGCCTCTGCCCCTAAAAAACAACCACAAAAGAAAAACAACAAAACAAAAAAACAACTTTGCAATCAGAAGAATTAAAAAAAATCACACTAAGGAGGAGTTAGTAGAAATTACAAATAGATTTAATACCCCCAATATTGATATAATGAAATAATTTATAAGAAATTATAAAATACATGTGTGTGAAAAATTAAAGGAATGGATAAAGGAATAGAATTATAGTAGAAGTTATAGCAGAAACAAAGATATTATAGTGAAATTAATAGAAATTATAGGAACAAAAAAGACAAAAAGACGTAGGAACTACATAAATCATCCAGAAAACTATTTGTATATACATCAATATTTGTGTCTGTATATCTGTATATCACTGATATTAAATAATGAATGCACAATTACAGAGGGGAGAGTTTGGGGGCTAGACATAGAAGGCAGAGATCCAATAAGATAATTAAACTCTAAAGCCATATGAAGATGTGGGATCTCAATGTCCAAATTTATTTTATCTGAGATGTGCAGTAATCCATGACTATAAACTAATGTTAAAGCAAAAACAGTTTGGGGTGCCTGGGTGGCTCAGTCAGTTGAGCATCCGACTCTTGATTTAGGCTCATGTCGTGATCTCAGGGTTGTGGGACCAAGCTCCGCATTGGGCTCTGTGCTCAGCTGGGGGTCTGCTTGAGATTCTCTCTCTTCCTCTGCCTTTACCCCTACCCCTGCTCATGACTGCTCACTCGTGCGCACTCTCTCTCTCTCTCAAATAAATAAATAAAATCTTTTAAAAAAGGAAGAACTGTTTCAGTGTAAGATTAAACAGCTAAAAAAAGTTTAAAGTTAAATATAGAGCTATGTAAACTAGATAAAGAGAAGGAAAATGTGAAAGAGCTGCTAATGACCAAATTATCTCCAAAAGGAATGCAGAAGATAAAATTATAGGGAAAGGGGAAGAGGTAATATTCACAGAGATAAGAGATGCAAATTTTTCAGAATTGAAAAGAAAACAGAAATATTTAGTTTTAAGAAGCATAATAAATGTTTATTAAGATTAGTAAACATGATTTCATCCCTACAAGTGTCAGTGAGAATACCAAAAATAAATTTCAAAATCAGCCAGAAAGAAAAGGAAGATTATCTACATAGGAATGACAGACAATAGCTGACTTCTCATCAGAAAAGGATATAGGATAGGAGACAGAAATAATATACATCAAATGCTGAGGGAAAAGTAATTATCAACCTAGAATATATTGCTAATTATTGGTCAAAATGAAGATAAAGATTAGCTTAATGCATAGAAAAAATTACCACTTGGGGTTCTCTACTGAATAACTAGTTTTAGGGGCGCCTGGATGTCTCAGTCGGTTAAACATCTGCCTTCAGGTCGTGATCCCAGTGTCCTGGGATCTAGCCCCACATTGGCTCCCTGCTCAGCGGGGAGTCTGCTTCTCCCTCTCCTGCTCCCCCGCTTGTGCCCTCTTTCTCTCTCTGTCAAATAAATAAATCCTAAAAAAAAAAAAAAGAACTAGTTTTGGATATATATATTAAAAAGAAAACTGACCACGGCGGAGGGAAGGAAAGAATGGATGTTGCACTGGTAACAAATATCTTGATAAATCTAAATAATAAATGTGGGATTTCAAAACATCAGAATTAAAATATTGTAATGCAACAATATGTAAAATGGATATAATCCAAGTTAAATATTTTAAGCTTCTTGTAATTTTTTGGAAGAAACAAGAGTAACAGTTGTAAATAGGCAAAACTTTTTAAGAAATATGATCTGATTCTCAGATAACAAAAAAGCCATATTAATATTTCTGAGTAGGCATACTTAAGTTTTGGCTGAATTTTGTCTAAAAAAAAGGAAAATTATGTGTACTTTCAATCTATTGGGGAAAATCAGAGTTAAGAAAAATGTATGTGAAGAGGAAGTAAAACCTTTAAAATCCAATGGAAAATCTGCAAAGAAGAGAAGACAAGTAAGTAAATAGAAAACAGAAAACAAAAAACAAAAGGGTTGACATTAATTCAAACATATTAGCAACCAGTGTATTTATATACTGTAAAATCCCATACTAAAAAATATTTAAAGATTAGATTTGAGAAAGAGAGTGAGACCTAAAATGTCACAGACAAGCTGAAAGCAAAAGCGAGCAGTAGGTATTCAGAGATAATAGTAATAACAACTATAATAGCAACAATGATCAAATAAGCTATTACAGTAATAGTAATAACAGATGAGCTCATGGTAATTGGATATTAAGATCATTACTTGATGCTAAAATAAATGATAGATGAGAAATATAATCTTTGGTCTTTGTGCACCTAATAAGAGAGACTGAAAGTGTTTCAAATAGAAGTTTACCAAATACAGGGAATAATAAACAAAAAATCAAACCCATTGGGAGATTATAACACAATAATGCAGAGGTTGATAGAATAGGTTGCAAACATCAGTGTGGGTGTAAGAATATTTGAATAACAAGAAAATAGCTTGGATGCAGCCATATATTTAAAGGACATGTTCTTTTCAAGCATGTCCTTAAAAATCCTTTTCAAGTATTATTTCCCAAAATTGATAATTAATGAGGTCATAATGGACATCTGAAAAATCCCACAAAATTGTCTTATATTGCAGAAACCTAGCATACCTGTTTGGAAGTTTTATTAATAATAATAATTATTACACTTAAAATTACTGGAGATTAAGATACACTTATTTAGACTAGTATTTAAACACTTATTTAGACCACTAGATTTATCAGCATCTGTAAGTCTGGATAACAAATTGGTAAATGATGTATAAAATAATGTCGTTTATGCATCTTTAAAACTATACAAAATGACATACATCATTTATGTAATAAATGGACAGGAAATATATATGCCAATTTTAATGTAGTGCTTAACTCTGTGTAAGATAATACTGGGTGGTTTATGAATGTCTATAACATTACATTTAAAGGATAAAAAAAGCTTAAACAGATCTGTCAAGATGTTAATATTTGCAAAGGCAACATAATAGTATATGAGTATGTCTTACATTTTTCTGATTTTGGAATATTTTATATTATAAATTTAATTAAGTAAATGAATTTAAAAGAGTCCTCACATAAGGCAAAAACATACTGTAATAACATTATCTCTATTTTATGGCTAAAGGGACATAATAGTGCAGATAGTTAATTTCATATAAATTTACATAGCAGACAAATAATATCACTGTTAACACATCTAATATTCAAATACAAAACGATGGATTTTAAGTTTTGAGATATTTTCACTATACCTGATATCCATTTAACCTGTCACCAATCTTTTACTTTTCTGCATCCACGAAGGAATATTTAATATTAACGATCAGCAAAGCTATCTACTAATAAGGATAGCTTTCAAATGACTCTACATGTCAGGAACTGTCCTACGCATTTTACTGCTTTTACTCTTCTAATTTCCTCATTCAATCTTCACAACAATCCTGTAAAATAGGGAGTTATTATTGTCATCTCCATTTTATAAACGAGGAAACTTAATACCTAATGTTTTATACATTGGGATTAAATTCTTACAGGAATTAATTTATTAATTTATTTCATTTTTTTGCTGTGACATGGACCATTGCTTTGTTAACCTATCATCATTTATTATTAAACATATAAACCTTAACTGATTTAACCAACTGTAACTTAGTTGGTTAAAACTAACTTCAAAGTTAGTTTTAGTGGAATTTTAAAGAAATAGAGAACTCTAAGACTCAAATAATTTTAATTTAAAGGCATTATGCTCTCTTTTTTCAAGAAAGAAAGAAAATTTGAAAATCATTTTATGGAAAGGTTATTTTGGAAGCATTGTGTGCACATTTAGAAGGTAATCTGGAAAAAAGATTTCATGTTACTATACTTTTAATTTTATGGCCATTGTAGAATTATTTTTCTTGTATAGCCTATAAATTCTGTAAGTTAAATGATATAAACATTTCTGTGAACCAAGTGTCCAAATTAAAACTGAATGGAAATTATGGAAAGTAACAAGATAATCTCTCTCTTTGTATGTGTGTATTTCCATACAATGCAGATAATAGGTAGATAGATAGACATGTAAATACATGTAGAAGAGAAATCTCTCCCTTAGAGTAGAATTCATCAAATGTCCTATAAAAATGGAGTTAGAAAATCAACATTTTGCGCCACCATGTGAATTAATTTAGCTAAAACACACAAGTAAAAAATAATGGTGCTACAAGTAATTTGTGAAAGTTTGATGAGGCACAGTCTTTTACAGAGTTTCAAAGTTTCCTCCCATAAAATACTTACTGATGACAAATGGAAAAATAATTTATTTAATTATAGTAGATAAGCCTAGTAATTAAGACCATAGTCAAGTTATCTTATGCTATGAATAAATGCATATTACTTCATGTAAGTTACACATCAACAAAATTGATTAAAAAATTAAAAAAATAAATGATTCAGTAAAATAACTAAAGGATCAGGAGGAGGTTTTTTTGGGTAATGAGAATATTTCCATTATCTTGAAGGTAAGGGTTGTTATATGGGTATGTATCTCTGTCAGAATTCATTAAACTTAAAACGAGTGCATTTTATTTTATAAAAATTATGACTCAAAAAAGTTGATTATAAACATTCCACCTAAGCTTACTACGCATTAGATTCCCTAGGTTCTCATTATTTTTACTATATCAGACTTTGCATCTCTCTTTAATTCTATAATCTTTATCTCTGTCTCCATCTCTATCTTGATTTCGATTTTTATACTTCTTCCTTAGTTGCAAAATTGCAGTTATACCCTTTCTCTTTTATTTGAATTTTTCATGAGGCAATATTTCAAAAACACTGAAAATGTTTCAAAAACATACTTCAAAAATACCTCAGGAATGCTTGTCTTGACAACTATATGTTGTCCTGAAATGGATATTTAAAGATTATTACTTATTTACTGTACCCTTTATAATGTTATTTATGTTGTTTCCAAATTATGTTATAAATAACAGCAACTGGTATTTTAATAGACTTCTTTTTCATATATTGCTGATAATTTCCTTTAATACATATATTTAAGATGTTAAAGTGAGCATTATTCAGTTTTGTGATAATGCATAATGCACTCAAATGGTACTGTGACTATATGCATGGCTGATAGCAGAATACTATACAAATACATTTTTGACACTGATGGATGGGCCCAATTTTATTTTTTAAACATTCATTCATTAAGGACAAAAACTTTAAAGTATATCAATATTTTTTATTTGCATTCTACTAATACGTATGAGGTTGAACGTGCTTTTATATTTTTCTTTGTAATTTATATTTCACAAATTTATTTATTCATTGTTTTATATTATGCATTTTAAAATTAAGATGTTTACTCCTATTTTATTTATTTTTTAGGAACTCCTCACATATTAAGTAATCTAATATTTTTGACATATAGTCTACAAATATTTTAACAACTCATGTATTTCGTTTACCTACTTTTTTCTATTTAATAGAGGATGTTTTACATTTGACTTTTTATTTCATATGCCATTTCTTTTGATACATGAGTGTATAACAGTGTTAATTTCCAGTTAACCACTTATTCTAAAATTGTTTATTTATAAGCCATTCATACTAATTTAATTTTGGCCCAAGGGTAATGGACCTGAACTACATTACGCTAAGTGAAAGAAGTAAGTCACAGAAGGACAAATACTCTATGATCCCCCCTATATGAGATATCTAAAAGAGTCCAACTTACAGAAGCAGATAATAGGTTGGTGGTTGCCAGAGGATGAGGGGGAAGGGGAAAAGGGGAGTAGTTCAGTGAGTAGAAAATTAGAGTAATGCAAGATGAATAGGTTCCAGGGATCTGTATAACATCGTGCCTGTAGTTAACAATATGATAACAATATAACAATATGATATTTTACACTTAAAATTTTGGTGAGGGTAGGACTCATGTTAAGTGTTCTTGACAAAACAAAACAAAAACAAAACAAAAAAGGGCACAAGGAAAATTTGGACGTGATGGATATGTTGATTACCTTGATTGTAGTGATGGTATCACGGGTGTGTGTGTGTCTCTGTGTATCCAAACTCATCAAATTGTATACATTAAATATGTACAGTAAATATTTTTTGTATATCGATTATATCTCAATAAGGTTTTAGAATATATTTTAGTATCTGACAGGGTCGTATGTGTATCAGCCTACATGAATATAGTATTGAAGAGAGGCTGTTTACCTCCAGTCTCTATCTTATTTTGAGAGTACTTTGTTAGGGGTATTAGAGATGAGAAAAAAAAAAAAAGTTGTATTTTCCAATCTGGCAAGTTCTGGATTGTGTACGCCTTCAAAAGTCTGCTCACCAAATTATTTTTGAGCTCCTCTCTTACTTTTAGTTTTTATCTTTTGCAGCTAAAAGAGCAAAGCCCGGTATGTCAACATTTTGTTTTTCCTGGAGTTTTTCTTGTTCAATTCCAAAAAATTCATTAGGCACCTTTTGAATCTTCTAAGTAACTTCATGTGAGAGTTTTACCAAATATGGCATCACTACAAAGCACAAGTCTCCAATTTCCCATCCTTCTAAAACAGTTCCTCTGACATTTTCCCAGCCTCTTCCAACTGTTTACTCAGGGACTGCTGCTTGTTGTAGAGGCAATGCCAGATCATTTAGATTTTTGTAATGGCAATACCCCTTTTTTGTGTACCAATTTCTGAAGCAGCTCTCACTACAAACCACAAAAGCGTAGTATTATTACTTAGCTCATGAGTTTGCAAATAAGCTGAGGGGACCAGCAAACTCGCCAAACCATGCATTTCTCATGGTGAAAGCAAAAATGTTGCATACATGCTTTCCCAGCCTTTGGTCAAATTATTACCAGTAATACCCCATTGTCCAAAGCATATCACAGGGCTAAAACACAGGGAAACACATTCCACCTCCTTAATGGGAAGGGCTGCAAAATCACGTGATATAAAGGGCGTGAATGCATAAATTAATGCAATATGAGACAACCTGCAACCTCTCTGCTTTGCTGATACAGGTTTATTTCATTCCATACTTACATTGAAGGTATATAGACCTTTGGCATTTTGTCTTTATGGACACAGATTCTCTGGAAAGAAGAGAAAATGTACCAATAAATAAATAAATACAATGATTTCAGAGTGTTGTGCATTCTAAGAGGTTGTCAATAAGGCTTACCAATTACTTAGGCAGCATCGTTTGATTGGCTGTTGAGTGCATGTACTAAGATACAAATACCTTGGTTCAAATTACTTACAAAGTTGACCACTTTTTAGATCTTACCGAAGTTTGCTTATACTTTCTTTGTATTCATTTTCTCTAAGTAAAATGTAATTATAGTAACACTTCGTTCAAAGGATATTTTAGGATTTATATATTTTAGAGAGAGTGAGCACGTGTGGAGGGGCAGAGGGAGAGAATTTTTTTTTAAGATTTATCTATCTGAGAGAGAAAGCAAGTGGGGGAGGGGCAGAGGGGGAGAGAGAGAGAGAGAGAGAGAGAGAGAGAGAGAGAATCCTGAAGCAGAGTCCCCGCTGAGCATAGAGCCCCAAGTGGGGCTCGATCCCAGGACCCTGAGATCATGACTTGAGCCAAAATCAAGAGTCAGCCGCTTAACCAACTGAGCCACCCAAGTGCCCCTAGTTCATAGAATTTTTATCACGGTTAAATGAGTGAATATATGTAAAATGCATGAAATGGTGCATTGCATACAGTAAGTACTAAGTTTAGCAAAGGCCACTTTGAGGTGATATTTCATCTGAGAGCTGAGTGATAAAATGAGCTAAGGAGATGTGTGCAAGAACATGTTAGGCAGACGATATAGCAATATGAGGGCCCAAAAGTGAGGATCTTGACATCCGTGTGGAACAGGAAGCAAGTCAACATATTATTAATTCATTCACTTGAGTACTTCAGGGATTTCTTCAATGTATATAAAGACCATGTTTCACTACCAGCCTCACCATTTTATCTTTAAAAAAATGTGCTTTTTAATTAATTCCTATAAGACATATTTATTTTGTTATCTTCACTCTCTTCACAGCATAGAATTTGGAAAGTTGGGATCATCATATTTTCCTTACTGTGCCATCTTTTTCCTCCTTAATTCAAATGAAGATATCATTCTCCAGATCCCCCAGACAAATAATTGTTAGAGGGTCTTTTTATTTCTCAGCACTGTTATCTCATTTATCTATTTGGAGCTCAGGTTTTATAGATTTCTCTTAGGAGGTAGCTTAAACAACCGTTTTCTTTCTTCTGGTATCTTAACCAGTCAAATTTATCCAGCTCCTAATCACTTCATTCATGATCTGCCTGTCTCCTCGTTCATTTTAGTCAATGTCTAAGCAGGAATTGGGGAACTACTTACAACTGTCTTGTTTTTCTGTAGCATTGCCACTCCCCAGAGCTACTCCTACTCTTGCTTCCATAGTTTTTCTACTAATACTAAGAGAAGAATGTTATCGTGACAAGTCCTCAGGTTGGCAGCCAGATCTTCAGTGTTTCCATTAATAATTCCTTAAGCAAGTTACTTAACATTTCTAAGGCTGAGTGTTTTCATCTTTAAAATGAGAGAGGAAGTAGTTTTTCATTCATCCATTCATTTTTCAAACTATTTAGCTATTCAGACATACAAATGCATTTTACATATATCCAATCAAGATTTATTGTTCACTAAGTTCCAGGGACTCAACTATAAGCAAGGAATACAGAAATCAAATATATAGATACATAGCCTCACCTGTAAGGAGTACAAGTCTCACCTTTCATATTTTTATTTCTATTTAAAAGCAAATCTAACAGAAGATAAATGAATGCAAATATAGTAGCTCAAGAAAATTTATTAATAAATGAAACCTAAGTAGAATTGTGGATTTAAAGGGCTTTCTTAGACATTCATTTTGAACTTTATTCTTTATCCATCTACAAAACAGTTTTCTTCTGAAATGACACATTAAATTTTCTACTTATTGGATAAAAACAATAAAAATGCATTAATTATGGCTTTTCCAAATTTATTTCCATGGAATAGTTTTGTAGGGAACATTAAAGAAAGGGTCATTTGAGTGTTTAATTTTTTAGGCTTGGTAGTGACTAAGAAAAACTTTGTTTTAAACAATTAAGTCATATTGGTCCTTGCCAATGCACACTTTAATCAAATTGATATCAATGAAGGTAATACAACATAAAAATAACATTGCCGTAGATTTAATGTTCACTAACTTCTATACTTTTTAGATTGGGATAATTAAACCTGGCATGTTTATTAAAGAAAAAACCCATCAATTTAAGATTACTCTTTAATGAATTTATTTGGTAGTAAAACCTTTAGCATTAAATATTTAAAACTGCTTATGAATATATTTTATTCCATCAAATATACTAATGAATTTTTAATACTAAACAAATGTTCTATTTTATTTCTTTTTTCAATGTGTGTCGTGTGTGTTTTAGTCCATCCTGCCAAGACTCTGTGCTAATGTTTAAAATTGATTTCAATTGAGTCTATTTATAACATATAAAAAACCTTAAGGTGGACACATGTTTTTTTCCAGATAGGTGAAATAGTAAATCCCAGCTTCACAGACTTTAAGACTAAGTGAAAGGAGGATTTAAAAGAGGATCTAATATATTTATAGGCCAAAGTCTGGGGAAGTCACGTCCTTAAATGCTCTGCCTTCTTCAGTGGAAAGCTTTCTTGCTTTTAAGGATTAAGAGACTCATGTGAAATCTTTATTTCCCTTTGCTAGACTTAAATTCATGCTCTAAAACAGAATTAACTGAAAGTAATATAAAGTATCTGGCTAAAATCTAAATGATATTTCACAATAAGATCATGAAATAATCTGTTTCTAGGCAACTTGTTTGAACTACCTAGAGGGCTCTTCCATAATACCATGCTTTGGGGGACAGATCCAGATATCATGGGTCTGCTTTTTATTAAGTTGGCTTTCTGTGATTTAATTGACTGTTTCTGTCTTTCATCTTTTGGCCTCAATACTTTAGACCCAGCAAAGTTAATACATGATTTGTGCTCTTATGATTTATGTTTGTATTTTGTGATTGCTTGTAAAATTACATATTAATTTTTTCTGCATATTATTCTCCTCAAGAATTGTGTTCTATTCTGTTAAGTATAGATTCTGAAGACAAGAGGCTTTCTAAGGGTAGCGATCCCAGATAAGGGATAAATCATGGTCTGAATTTCTTTTTTTTTGCGTTATGTTATCTTTTACACAGTAAATTTTGTTATATGTCTATCAGGTTATCAAATGAAAGAAAATTAAGTCATTTTTATTAACTTATTTTGGGGATGCATTTGTTTTTCATTAGAAGGAATATGTGTATTATGTATTTTTCTCTCGTTCATAGTAATTACCTTGCATGTTACAAGACAGTTTTTTACATGTGGTCCTTTAGTGATGATTCTTATACAGAAGGTCATCTGTGAAAATCTATAATTAAGCTATATTTAATTTTGCAGTTGGAAGGATATAAAGAATACAAAGAACATACGGAATATTGAGTACTACTAATAATAGCAACAACAACAGTTTTCTCAGGTGGATATTTTTGCATCTCTTCAGATTCTCTTAATTTATTATCTGCTTAATTCTGAAGAGGCACAATAATTAATTATGCTCCGTCTTGAGGTTCATAGTAATCATGACTGATTTGTTAAATGCTTGCAATAATGTGAACACAAATAACATTGAATCCTCTATACTGATATATTTGTTTCTACTATGTATTTAATTTCTTCACTTCCTCTCTTCCTCCTGTTCTTAGATCCTCTCCAGTCATGCTATTTTTCTCATCCTCTACAAGCACTGATCTTGTCCAGGTACTGATCTCCGTGGTAAATCCAGTGGTCAATTCTCAGTGTTAACCTTACTTGACTTATAAGCTGCACTGACATGTTGATTGCTCGCTCCTTCCTCTCATAAGGAACTTTTCACTGGACTTCCAGAACAAAACTGTCTTGGTTTTTTACTATCTCAGTAGCCATACCTTTTAACCTCCTTCCAGGTTTCCCCTTTTCTTGATTTATTTATGATGGAATACTCTGGAATTGAGGATGTCTTTAATACTCTGGTTTTTGTTGTTTATCTCTTTGTATTCCCTCTTGGTGACCTCATACAGTCCACGGCTTAAAATACCACTTGTATTCAGAAAAGTCCAAGTATATCTCCAGATCTCTTGCCCTAAATAATAGAGACAGATAGACAACTACTAACTCATCTTCATCTACATTTCAAACAGATAACTCAAAATTAATATGTATTGATCTTTTCCCAAAAACTTGCTCCTCCCTCATTTTTCCCTTTCACTATTAATGGCAACTCCTTTTTTTTTTTCTCCAGCTTTAAATATCAAAACCACTGAGGTCATGTCCATCCCGTCCTTTACATTTGTTTTCTTCCTACAATCCAAATATGTTTCTTCGGGAAATACTGATGGATCATTTAGTATATCTAGAATCCAACTACTTTTCATGTCACATCAGTCCTAGCCATTATTATACCCTACCTGCATTTCCCCAGTGGTTTCTAGTTTTTGTTCACAAGAAAGTCAACGTCGACACACTAGTCTCCACGATCTTGCTTTATCCAGATAATGTCACTCCCCTGCTCAGAATCTTCTAAAGGCACTGTAATTCCCTGAGAGTATAAGTCAGTGTTTTTATAAAAACCAACAACACCTTACATGATCTGAAGCATGTTAATTCCCTTGCTTCAACTTCTACTATATTATTTTTCAGTCTCTTCCACCCTCACTGGCCTTCCAACCTCAGCAAACAAGGTCCAGGCTCAAGGCCAGCACCGGTAGGTCGCCATGTCTGGAGTGCTCTTCCTCAGATAACTACAGCTATCATTCACTTAATTCAGGTTGTGAAGAAGCTGTCTTAGTCTGTTCAGGTTGCTATCACGAAGTGTCATAGGCTAGGTGGCTTATAAATTGCAGAAATTTGTTACTTATAGTGTTAGATGCTAGAAGTGCAAAATCAGAGTCTCAGAATGGTCAGGTTTTGGTGAGAGACCGCTTCTTAGTGACGGACTGTAGCGGTTGCTGTGCCCTCACATGACAGGAAGAGGGGAAGGGAGCTCTCTGGGGTCTCCTTTAGAGGGCACTAACTCCGTCGAGGGGGTCTCCGCTCTCATGGCCTAATCCCACCCCCAAAGTCCCACCAACCAAACCCGTCACACCGGGAGCTAGGATTTCGGCGTATGAATTTAGAGGGAACACAAGCAGAAACTGAACATAGGCAGACTTGTTAGGAAGTCATTGAAATAATCTAGGCTAAAAATAAAGACTTAAGAAAGGGCAGGAGAACCGAAAAGATTGGGTTGACTTTTAGATATTGTGCAAAACGTTGTTCATTTATTATTTTAATCTACAGGGTGCATTGTAGAGGAAAAAATTGAATGAATCCCCATGAAAGCCTTGACCATGTTGGTTTTTGCTTGTAATGTGTAAATCTTGTGTCTCTTGCAGGGACTGGCTCACAGTTTACTCTCCTATAATAAACGTTTGATGAATTAATGACCGTATCAGTTTTAGCACACTCTGAGTTTTCACAAAATAAAACAGGGGTGGTTAAGCCCTAAATCATGTAGATACTCTCTTGTATCACCACTGCTCTAAACAAGATCTCAAAACAGTACATACTTAACAGTGCTTATGATGAATAATGAAAATTCTTTACTGATTTTCTCTTTAGACTTAATATGATAAGCAGTCTGGGGCCACGGTGTGGAAGAGCGTCCTCGTATACTCAAGCACTAAAACCGATCACACCACTTTGAATGCTTTGTGGGAAGGAGGATAAATGTGACCCTCACCATTACTTATCCTAATGATTCTAGAACTGATTACCCACTCTGTACACAGACAGTTCCTTCATTTTCTCTCCACAGGGACTTTTGCACGGGGGCATTTCCCTGCTCTGTGATACAGGCAGGAATGCCAGGCTGAGCTCACGACTACTGCCTTAACACTTTGGTGGAAGACATCAGCTAGCCTGAGATTTGGGCGTTGTAAGTACCTTTCATGTTCCTTCCTTTCCCTGGTTTTAATTAGCATTGGAGATTTAAGGCCAACTACATTTTTCATCCAAGTTTTTCTTTCAAGTCACTGATCAATAACTCGTTAATGAAGCCGGAAAAAGAGAATGAAGCATTCTTAAATGTCCACTACCACTCTCAAAAGCAAACAAATAAACAAGCCAGTTGCTGTGCTGAAGAAATCATTCAGCTAGCTCAATCATGCAGTCGCTATAAGGAAGGATAATTGATTTAGTAGGGAGGGTGCGAATATCCCTAAATATTACATTCAATGCATAATATTTAAAAGATTGCTTTAATGACTATTAATATTTGCATTATAATTTTCAATTTAACTTTCATGAACTGGCATACATTTTAATAACATAGTTTCCAAGCTATAGTTCATCTTAAGAGCCATTAATTCAAACTTCTCTAAATAGAGTTCTTTAGAAGACCATTACATTGTGAATCTCCAAAGGAACAGAGCAGTGTGTGATGCATATCCTCAGTATTCATGCAAAGACTAGAGAAGGTCATCTGCACTTGTGTGCCAGACATTTCAAAAATACAGCGAGAACGTGGGGGTCTCAGTGCACAGTGTAGGGCACTGACCACTAGGTGGCAGAAGCGCTCCTTCAACTCTTTCGCCTCTCCTGGTTGCGGGCTGTAATTAGGTCAGTGTAAGTTAAAGTAGGGCTGAGAGATGAATAAAGTAGATTTTCTCCTCTGGAACACACTGCAGTTTAATTTCACTTCTTTCTACATTGTGCGATGAAGGTGGATTTAACTTTTAAAGGCAAAGAGACAAACCTCTGCCGGGATAAATGAAAAGACTCAGGGAGGGCAACTGACAGAAAAATGTAAGAGAAAGGAGATGCTTCTGGCTGTTGCCTAATTTTGATATCCGGGTCATCGTCAGAAATCTTTTTCAGAGGTAAAGCGCTATATGTGTCCTCTAAGGAAGGGGGTAATTTCTGAAACCTGATGGGGCATGCATGCTTGTTGGGTGTTGATGTTAAAAATGTTTCCCTACTGGTAACATTAAGTAAAATAAAACGATTTTATCCTTGACGCTGGTTTTCTAATGTTGCCAGCCACCAGAAGCATTTTAATCTGAGGGGCAAACTTCCTGCCCCAACACAGATTTCCCCTGCCTGCTGACTGAGTCACTAAGGGAGGAAGTGGTCCTGAAGATGAAAGTTGAAACCGGGTGGCCTTTTGAATGGTCTGTGTCACAGGCTCTGGCAAGGACAGGAACACCTCAAAAATGGAAAGGCTGTGTGTGTTAAGCAGCTATGGTAGGTAGCAGGCCACAGTTGAGTAGATTCATTATCAAAGAGCATCAGAGGTCACTGTGGTCACTTAGGTGAAAAACGGTGGGGAAAGGAGAAGAACAATCACAGGACAATTTCTCCTTTGCCATATTGCTGATCATGGCCTTGAGTGTGCAAGAGTTAGAATTTTTTTTTTTAAGAAAATAAAGGCAAACAAGATATAAGAACAGACATAAACAGTAATGTTTCCTGATTCTAAATTTTCCAGTGGTTAAGAGCATTCATCTGGTTTAGAGTGTATTTTGTTTCTTTGAATTACTGGTCCTCTCACAGGGAATGCCCACCTCAAAGAGAAAGGAAGGGTGATTGACAACATGTATGCTGCTACAGTGGTAATTAAGGAAATAAGACAAGTACATAGACAGGTGGCTCAGATATACTAAGATTCTTCGAATAATTCTTGGATTTTATGAAAAACGTTTAGCATCGGGCAGGAAAGTGCTTTCTCCTGACACCTCTTCAACATTGCCCAGTTGCTAATGTCGTTTTGTTTGTTACCCGAAGATTTGCTCAAACATACTGAAACTGGAAATCCACTGGTTAGCAATACCTCCTGTTTGTGCAGGCTGTTTTCCATCTGTAGCCACAGATGATATGACTACAGACTTTGTGTGCAATTCAGTGTTCTTATGTTTGCCTACGGAATCATAGACAATCACATTAAAGCTATGTGCAAACATGGTACATGACTAAATTCTCCATTCTTGAAATGATGTTCTGTGTATGTCTCAATATTGTAAGAAAGGAATAGGAATGGAAGATCACAGAGAGGAAGAAGGCAAAGAATAAAGAACATAAAAAAGAGACTTTTGAAATCTTGTTTGAAGGGCACATTCACCGTACTGCAGCTTCTCATTCCGGTTATACTGAGTTTCATTGGCTGACAGACACTGGTCAGATACAAATATCGTATTTGATTGGATTGGAAACAGAAAAGACAGCCATTGAATAGCAATTTATAAAGACAGTGGACAGATCCCTGATGTGTATCTCAGATATCAGGTATTTTATCCTGGTTTGGAATTTAGAGACAAATGTTTGAAAACAATTGTGTTAGTTAATCGAAATTTATTTAAAGGATGCAGCAAAGCTTAAAATGTAAACACCTCCATATATACATACATACATACACACACAGGTTGGGTTTAATTGAAACTTTTTATTAGAAATTGTCATTTTTTGGGGCTCCTGGGTGACTCAGTCAGTTGAGCTTCTGACTCTTGGTTTCAGCTCAAGTTGTGATCTCAGGGTCGTGGGATCGAGCCCCAGGCTGGGCTCTGTGCTCAGCAAGGAGTCTGCCTGAGATTCTCTCTCTCTCTCTCCCTCTGCCCCTCCTCCCACCTGTTCTCTCTCTTTCTCTCTCAAGATGAATAAATCTTTAAAAGAGGAAATTATTTCTTCACTTAAAATTTGTAAAACCAACTTTTTAAATTTGTTTATTTTAAAATATAATTCTAAAATGAATATGGGGATATTTTGTTCATTTATGAACTTTATGAGAGTAATCTAACTATTCTGTCTTTTCAAAGCAAAAGCCATAATCTCACCAAGTCTATAACTCAGTAATATTTGGAAGCAGCATGAACAATCGTTGGATGTAGTATAAACAGGATCAAATACTTCTCAGGGTTTTTCAAGTAGCCTGTCTTTTAGATGCTTAGCATGAGTTAGAATACAATGAGACAAGTGATCTAGAAGGAGTAAAGAATCACAACTGGACTTTGGCCTTAACCCCATTATTATAATCTCATGTATATCCTTGTGAATCTTTCTGCATATCTTTCAGTGTTATCCTACTGCATTTAATTATGCATTTCCATGCCCATGTGTCTATGAAAAAGCAAATAAATAATACTCCTACTTTAAATTCTCAGACCTATAAATGTTTAGCATGTAGTATGTATTTGACAAATATATGTTGAACTAATGAATAGTTAAGACTTGTAAGTACTATCTGAGTTCTATAAGTAGAGCTCCAACTAAATCCCAAGTTTCTACTTTCTTTATTCCAATGGTTATTTTTTTTTCTTAAGGTTTTATTTATTTATTTGACAGAGAGAGACATAGCGAGAAGGGGAACACAAGCAGGGGGAGTGGGAGAGGGAGAAGCAGGCTTCCCGCGGAGCAGGGACCCTGATGCAGGGCTCGATCCCAGGACCCTGGTATCATGACCTGAGCCAAAGGCAGATGTTTAACGGCTGAGCCACCCAGGCACCCCCCAATGGTTATTTTTAATGTTGCATTTTTGTTTTTGCATTTGTAATAAAACATTGCCAATTTTTTTATTTTGTTTAGTTTTCTTTCTTTTTTTTGTGCATTTTCAATGTATGTATTTCTCATCCTTCTTTGGGAAAGTATAATCTAGCTATTCAAGGATGAGCACTGCTGGGTTACTATGTGCCTCTTTAAAAAGGAGGCGGTTAATTTTCTCACACAATAAATATTTGTAAATTAGTAAATTTTGTCCATAGTGTAAAATATTCTCAAACTCAAGCCTTTTTTTTTATTAACTAATGTTAATCCCCAAAAACTTTTAAAAAGAGAGTCAATTTGGATACTAATTATATAAAGGTGATTTTTTTTTAAAGGTGGTCTTTGATTGGTATTCTTTCTGGAGAAGTATATTATTCAGTTTAAGAAATACTGTATTTCTAATAATTTATTTAGGAAAAAATTTTGAAGAAAATAACTTTTGATCCCAATATAATCTTCATTGTAGCAATATACAAGAGGCTCATTTAAATGTCCCTTTCTATATAAAATATACAGATAATAAATATATAGTTAGTTGCATTATCATATACTGAGCACACTGGGGAATCAGAATCCAGACAAGAAACAAAATTGCTCCTTAAGCCTCATCCTCTTCATTTACACTTACTCATCAACCTAATGGTGATCACGTCCTTACTTCTAACTTCATAGATCAGCCTTGTCTGGTTTTTAATTTTATACAATTGGAATAATACAGTAAGTACTTTTGAGGGTCTTGTTTCTTTCACTCAATATTTTATTTGTGTGATTTATCTAGGTTGTGTGTAGTTGTCGTTATAGTAGTTGTAATTTATTCTCACTGCTATGTAGGGTTCCATTGAATGAATATAATACAAATTGTTCATTTTATGTCACCATTAATTTTCCATTTTGGGGAATATTAAAGATAGTGCTACTGTGAACATTTATACTTGTCCTTTGTGAAGCTTGTGCATGCTTACTGTGGAAAGCTCTTTATATGAAAGTCCTGGATAAAATATGTACATTTCTATTTTTTGACTTTAAAAAGGCTTTGAAATAGATGCATAAACTCACAATCGCATCAACAGTAAAAGTGATCTGTGTCTTTATCAACACTTGGTCTTTTCCAATTTCACCTATCTGGCTTTGTGTTTCTTTCCATAGAAATCGTGGTCAAACCAGGAGATGTTTACAAGCATATTGATAGTAGATGCAAGTAACTGACTCAAGATATGTTATTTTATTTCAAGTAGTTGGCCAACTAATTTTTCTTTTAAATTAGTCTCCTTTTAATATCATTGTGACTACGAAAGAAAGTATAATTACGGATGTTCTTTATTTTGGAAATAAGGAAAGAGCTGAAATGCAACAAGGGCAGTGTTTGACCTTCTGATCTTCAATACGTGAACATCAAATGAAAGACCAAATGAACAATTCCTTTGGTATTAAAATAATCACAATTAAGAGAAGAACAAGTTGTAACATGGAGTCCAAAATATGTTGATTATGCCTCTACCACTTCTGTTAAATTAGGCCCCAAGAGTGAAGTCAATATGAGGCATGCTAAAGGATTTCCCAGTCATGACACAAAACGTTTTTCCCAAGAGATTCTGGGAAAACTAGAATTCACCCTGAAAAGTACATAGCCTGTAGAATGTGTCTAAATACACTGTGTTTCATTTATACTAAATTAATTAAAACCCTTTCCTTATATAAAACATATATTAAGATTTCTATAATAAAATCTTTAAGAGACAATTTAAGTTCTGTAATTGAAACTATTCTGTTTTCTAATGTGATCAATGCATTTTATTTGTTTTTTTCTATAGACTATAATAGAGCTGAAAATATGACATAAAAGCTATTTGGAATGAAAAAAATAGTTCTTTTCAATCTTTATTGGCAAAAGAGTTTACAGTAGTCATGGATTATCTAAATTACAAGATATAGTCTCATATAAGCACAAATATTTGAATAATAAAAAGTTTTGAATATTAGGAGCAAAAATTTCAATATATATGTTTGAGGGAGTTTTTGGCAAGTTTTTATGGAAATAAGTCAAACCTCTTCCTTCTAATTGATTCATTGTATATTATGGAAATGTAGTCAAAGTCCAATATTTAAGTAATTAAATTTCCAATGTCCCATGTTCCATAGTTAATTAATATTTAGTCAGAATGTATTACATCTGAGTTACTGTGCAGAGTGTGCTATATCCATGTGAGGGGTACGCTGTGCTGAGGAAATGATAAGTTTACAAAAGACCTGCAGTTTACCTAAAACAATTGACTCTCATTTATTGAATATCAATTTCTGTTGCTGTGATAAAAACTGTGCATCATTTCGTCTTGCTTGAATCATTTAAAATATTTGGATATGTCAATACTTTTTATATTTAGTTATTTCCCATGTTTTGAAAGTTGGAAATTACAGTGAGGATTCATAGGAACAGTGAATACTTAGAAACTGTGCTGCAAAGCTGTGAAGAGAGGTATTCCTTTTGGCAAGGATTTTAGGAAAAGTTGTAAATAACAGGAGGTATTTATATGAGCCCTTGCAGAGTCAATCAAGGAACAAAAGTCAAGTGCTCAGAATGGGAAGTAGTGATCCTGGTTGATCCTTTCAGCTCTGTCTAAACCCATGGTTTAAAATCACTGTTAGTATCCATACCTTCCAAACAGTGGATTTATAATATAAAATAATTTTGAAGAAAAATGACTGATGTATTTCATATCTTCAAAATAAATGAAAATTTCGATTGTCTCCTATTTCTGTTCCTGTGTTTTTTTCTAATAACATGTCCGTCCATTCAATATCAGGAGCCTGAACTCATTGCTCACTAAATTAGCACTTTAATGGAAATTATGTGTAATTAAGAGTACATAAACTTTTTTTAATGGAGAGAAAATGATTTCTTGTCCTACAAATTCTTATAATACAAATGATAACCACAGTATATGTGTGTGTGTATGCGTGTGTGTGTGTGTATGTGTGTGTGTGTGTAAAAGGAAGGTGAATTAGCAGGAGGCAAAGGGCCTCAAGAAAACAGTCTATTCCAAAAGAAAAATGTCAAAGGTTTGGAAATTATCAACCATTTTACTCAAAAAGCAAAAGTATTTTTTCATGCTTTTATTATTTATTGCCTTTCATTTTAGTATTCTCTATCATTTTATAAATAAGATATTACAGTTTGAAATTACTTGTTGAAGGAACACATTATTGACTCATGAAATTTCAAGAATTTGGCTCTCCTATTTCAACGAAGTGTGGTCACTCTAACAAATGTCTCCTATGTAGGTTTCAGCGTTCCCTAGAGATTAGAAAAAGCTTTGGCAAACAAACATCAAATGAAATCTGATATCCAGGCAGTTAGAATCTTGTCTGACCTTCATTCCCACATGCCCATGATAATTATTAAACAATTAGGCCATTGTTTTACCACAAAGCATTTTTTTAAAAACACAAGGTTATTGCATCTCTATGTTGGTCTAACTTTAAACTATATCGATGACATTTTGATTTTCATGTTTTTGAGCAATTTTTCGTCATATTCTTATCTACCGCAATTTTTCTCTCTCTCTCTTGATCTCTTTTGTTTTCTTCCTCTAATGACAAATTGCTACAGAATGTCTGTCATTATAGAAGAAACAGAATAACCATATTGAAATTCTCAAAGTTCTTCTAGATAGACTGAAAACACAAGCTCAAGAGGGCAGTTCAGTGAATTCACTCAGTGTTTCATTGTTTCATATGTATTGTTTCAAGCTCTGAATCCAGGAGTTGCACTGGATTTTATGTTTTGGAATATTAGCAGCTGGTAACAATACAATGACATGACATAGTATCATGGAGAACCCAATTATATTAGAAAAAATAAGGACATAATGTAATTTCAAATTGCAACAAATATTGATATAGAATAAGTATAAAATTTGTTATACTACTCACTTTGGAGTGGTCCACTTCCAAATAAAGTTTTACCGTTCCTAGGACTATGTTTACTCTTCTTCCTAGATTGGAGAAATGCAAATAAAAAGTTTGGGAACCACTAACCTGGATAAACACTTATTTGATATTAAAATACTGAGTATTAGAAAAATGCAAATCCGAGAGACAATTTTTGATATATTCTTTCATGCACATGTAGTTGCATTAGTGTTTCAGTTTAATCCATCAGTTTTTTTTCCTGTGATATTAATTTAAAAATATGCTGATATGCATTGGTTTAGAAGGAGATATGTGATGAATATGTGGCTAAAGTCAAAGTTAATTCATTTTGTGATCTTGATTTAAAAAAAAGAACATTGCAAAAATAAGGATATATGCATATCGACAAGAGCAAAATTATTTAGTACATAGAGAACATCCTGTTGGTCTAGAACACATCAAAATTTTTAAAACCTGGTTACTCTGTATAAACCACAAAAATCTCAAGAATTGTCAGTATTGTTAGTGGAATTTTAAAAGTAAAAGTGAGTCTGAAATGGAATAACTAGAAGTCTGTTTAAAAGCAGTTTAATTATTAAGATACATACACCACTCTTTATAACGTGTAGGAAACAGATTATAGGTTCTTTAGCAGGAGAGGGTAAAACAGCCAGTCAATAGGCAGATAGATTACAGTCTCCAGGCTACGGTGCTAATAACAAAGCGGTTAAGTTTGCACATTCAATCATGCGATCCTTGGGTATTTTCATCCACAGTACTCCCAAAACTTTTGGAATTTAGCTTAAAAAGTTACAACATCTAATAGGAGAAGAGTCTTCTTTGGGAAACTTAACATACCAAGAGCTAAAACCTGTAGACAGTGACATCTGAGAATGCCCAATGAAATGGCCCATGCAGATCACACTACAAAGAAATTCACATTTGACAAGCTCCATTTTTGCACAGAGAGTATGGGAACTCTGCTAAATCTGTCTCCTCCGGTGACTTTGCAGTTTCACGTTAGTTCATCTTTGGGCTTTAGCAATTCATCAATAATTTATAGTTGAATCTACACTTTGGTTTATATGTCATTCATTAGCATTTGTTCCAAGTAAGCAAATGCCTGTTTCCCTTTAGGTGCTTCTCATGGCTCACTTCCCCATTTCAGGTTGGTTGCCCTGAGAATTCAGTTTTGTGATGGATTAAATAGAAGCTGTTTCTTTGCACTCTGTCCAGCTTTATTCTTGTTAGTTTATAAGCAAATGTCTTTCCAGCATTCTTTGTCTCTGAGCAAAAAAAAAAAAAACAGAAGGAACTCAGAGGATAAGAGAGCCATAGTGGACAGTGATGGTTAGTTTAATGTATCAACTTGACTAGATGGTAGTATCCAGTTATTTAATCAAACACACTAATCTAAGTGTTGATGTGAAAGTATTTTGTAGATGCTATTAACATATATAAAATCAGTTGACTTTAAGTAAAATAGATTACTGTTGATAATGTGGATAGGTCTCATCCAATCAGCTGTAGACCTCAACAGCAAAGACTAAGATACCCCAGAAAAGAAATTCTACCCCAATGCTGCAGTAATTATTCTTATCTGAGTTTTCAGCCTGCCAGCCTGCCCTACAGCCTTTGGATTTGCTATATTTTCTGAACACACATGCAGAAAGTACTCAAAAAATATAAGCAGATTGAATCTAATAATGCATAAAAGAATAATATATTACCAAGGGAAATTTATCCCAGGTATACACAACTGGTTCAACACTGGAAAATCAATTAAAGTAATTTATCATACCAGTGAATTAAAAATAAGAATCATATGATTATATCAGTAGATTCAGAAAAAACATTTGACAGATGGGCACCTGGGTGGTTCAGTTGGTTAAGCAACTGACTGGGCTCAGGTCACGATCCTCGAGTCCCAGGATCGAGTCCCATGTTGGGCTCCCTGCTCAGCAGGGAGTCTGCTTCTCCCTCTGACCCTCCCCCTCTCATGCTCTCTCTCTCTCTCATTCTCTCTCTCTCAAATGGATAAATAAAATCTTTTAAAAAAATTAAAAAAAAGAAAAAGCATTTGACAAAAAAATTCTATAGCTACTTGTAATAAAAGCTCTCAGTAAACTAGGAATAGAGGGGAACTTTCTAAACTTGATAGAGATAATCTACAAAAATCCTCCAGTTAACATCATACTTAATGTTGAAAAACTCAAAGCTTTTCCACTAAGATCAGGTTCAAGGCAAAGATGTACCCCTTTACCTCTCCTAATATTGTTCTGGAAGTCCTTGTTAATGCAATAAGGTAAGAAAAGGAAAAGAAGTATACAGCTTTGAAAGAAGATATAAGATTGCTTTGTTTGCAGATGACATAATTGTCTATGTAGAAAATCTGAAAAACTGGAAAGAAACTTCCAAAACTCCTGGAACTAATGAATAATACTAGCAGGGTTGCAGAAAACAAGGTTAATATGCAAAACGAGTTATTTTTCTATGTGAACAACAGCAGACAAGAGGATTTTGAAACTAAAAGCATATTAGAATTTACATTGAAGCTCAAAAACATGAAATAGTTATAAATCTTTCAAAATGTATACATATTTATATGAGGAAATTATAAATGAACCAAATCAAATAAAAAATAAACAAATGGAGAGATAGACAATGTTCATGGATAAGGAAGACATTATTGTCAAAGTTAATTCTTACTTGTTCTATAAATTTAATGCGCCAATCAAAATCCCAGCAAGTTATTTTTTGGATATGAAAAAAAAAACTGATTCTAAAGTTTATAAGAGGCAAGAGACCCAGAATAGGCGACATAATATTGAAAAACAGACTTGGAGGACTGATGCTACCCAACTTGAAGACTTACCACAGAACTACAGTAATCAAGAGTGTATGGTATTTGCAAAATAATAGAAAAAAATGAAGGGGGGGGAAATCGGAGGGAGAGACGAACCATGAGAGACTATGGAGTCTGAGAAACAAACTGAGGGTTCTAGAGGGGAGGGGGTGGGGGGATGGGTTAGCCTGGTGATGGGTATTAAAGAGAGCACGTTCTGCATGGAGCACTGGGTGTTATCCACAAACAATGAGTCATGGAAAACTACATCAAAAACTAATGATGTAATGTATGGTGATTAACATAATAAAAAATTTAAAAAAAGAAAGAAAAAAATGGATCAATGCAACAGAATAGAGAGAGAGCTCAGAAATAGACCCCTATAAATATAGTCATCTGATCTTTGACAAAGAAGCAAAGATAATTTCTCAACAAATGATGCTGAAACAATGGGATATCCGCATGCAAAACAACAACAAAAATCAAAGAAAAAATAATTCACACAGAAACCTTCCACTATTCACAAAAATTAACTCCAAATGGATCACAGACCTAAATGTAAAACACAAAACTTTAAAAACTCTTAGAAGATAACATAGGAGAAAATCTACATGACCTTGGGTATGATGATGCCTTTTTAGTTACAATACCAAAGACACAATCCATGAAAGAAATAATAAAGTAGACTTTATTAAAATTAAAAACGTCTGCCCTTCAAAAGATACTATCAAGAGAATTAAGAAGGCAAGCCACTGACCTAGAGGAAAATATTTGCAAAGGATACATGTGAAAAAGAACTGTTATTCAAAATATATACAGAATGCTTAAAACTCAACAATAGAAAACAAATCGCCCAATTATAAATGGACCAAAGACCTTAAGAGATACCTTACCAAGGAAAAGATTAAGACTTTCAATGAGCATATGAGAAGATGTGTCACATCATATTTCATCAGATAAGTGAAAATTAAAACAATGCGATACCAGTGCACTTGAGTGGCTGATATCTGGAACACATGTAGCTATCCTGCCCCCTACCCACCCTGACCCTGGCTCAGAAGAAGGAGGCAAAAATTCCCACCTTCCAGTTTCATCCTGGAAGTAATTCCCCTGTATACTTCCTCAGCTTCTGCTTGAAGTTACTGCTTCTACTAAGTCTACTTGTAGGAGCTGACTAGGACTCTCCTGGGTGCCTGAGAGAGCTGGTAGGAGGGTCCCTTGTCATCTCCCCCTGACTCACTCCAACATTAAAAGTCTCTAGCTTTCCCTTAAAGGAGCTTGTCCACATATCTAGCACCCTAACTATTATCCCAATTATCCCTGCTCCCCCAGGGACTGGCTTCCAAATTACAAAACTCTGGGAACTCATGGGCCTCTGCATTCACAAGTCCCTGAGACCACATGAACAAAGAGGCAATTCTATTGGGGTGCACAAGCATTCCCATGACTACTTTCTTTTGCTTCTTGTAGGGTAACATACAACCTACCAAGACTGAATCATCATCTCTACGTAGAACTGTGTACATTTTTTATTTTTGTTTGCTTTGTGAATGATTTTTTAATGTCAGTGCAGGGAATATCATATTTAATGGAAAAATAAGTAAGCAGTAGTTATTCTTTTAAATGCACTTAACCATTATTTGCTAAGAAATATTTATCTTATTAATAGCCTGGATTTAGTATGTTTAAAGAAGGTGAAGGAGGAAGAAGAGAAGAAAAAGAAGAGAACAGGGAAAATAAAATGCCAACAACCTTTTCCAGACAATGTGATAGGACATTTTTATCTTATCACTTGCACATATCAAGAGTAGATGCTAAAATCATGTCAGATTATGCGTGGGCTAGTATCTTTAAAAAAATAAAAACACCTGATAAAATGTGGCATCTCATAGTGAGGATTATAGAGAATGACAGTTTTTTCAAAGTAGTGATCTATATAACGTTTGGACAGACATTTTAAAAAAGTACAGATTTAGGTTTATTTTTAAATACATGCAATGCTATGGTGGAGATAAAAAGCTTCACTAATAAAAAAGAAAAAAATGTAAGCACATTTGATGTCTCATCTTCATTACCATTAAATTTGTGATAGGAAACACTTTTTCCTAATTAGTAGAGGAGTTTAACACAAGTAACATTTCTGTAATTTAGCAAAACAGATTAATTTTTATAATAACTATAATTTTAACAATAAACATCTTTAAATGTATTTATCAAAACTAAGAGATGACCTTTAAGGTATAAGACTTAAGAAGTCAGGATCTATGTGATTTATATTAGAAAATTCCTTTTTCTCTTTTTAAGATTTATTTATTTGACAGGGAGAGGGAGAGAGAGTGAGCACAAGCAGGCGGGAGTGGCAGACAGAGGGAGAGGGAGAAGCAGACTCCCCGCTGAGCAGGGAGCCCAACACAGGGCTCCATCCCAGGACCCTGGGACCATGACCTGAGCCGAAGGCAGTCGCTTAACCAACTGTGCCACCCAGGTGCCCCTAGAAAATTCTTGAAATAGGTTTTGTTTTCTTCAAACAGCCTTCTAGGCACAGTAAGATGTACTAATCAGAAAAGAATAAAATGATGTATGGATGACTTACCTTGGATGTGAACTCTTTCCTACTATGGCCAGATAACTTTCTAATGTTGATGAATTGTATGTTAAGTTAATTTCAGTGTACTTAGAAGTAGCTTGGCTTACTACATTAATGTGACCCTGGATAAATAGCTTTCTGATTGTTACTTCTCAATTTCTCTAATGTGAAACTTAACGTGCTGCTGTTAAGTACAAATTAAATTAATCAAAAAATTTATATTATCATTACTAAGAAATATACATCGAATACCTAGTATACTAGGAGCTACAAAATGGAAACTAATATTTATTTAATTTACATACCACTTTATAAACTTCCTCTTACACATACCTTCTAATTGTTAGATACCTCCTGCAAAGTCTTTTTCCTCCAATGATCCTAATCTCTTAAGAATAAAAGTTTGTAATATTTGTATTATTCAGAGAAGGGGGGGCACTTTCAGTGTTTAGATATCAGAGTGGAGTAAGACCCAAAGCAATTGTGTAAGGTGATTTCATGAGTGTAAAATTGAATATATAACATGGGTACAATAAAGTATAGCAGACATATAGCAGCAAATAAAATCAGAATATATTTCTAAAAAGATCTTTATTTCCACACAGGAGGTGATTTAAGGGGGCCACATAACTGTAAGAAAATGTATATATTTTTCTTAAGGGAAAGAAAGTTAGCTGTTCGTGGGACAGAACCAACACTGATTCTTGGTATATAGATAACAAGTTCTTTACTGTCTCCTTTTTTCCCCATCTTGCTCTTTATGGATTCTATATACAGCTGTGATCTATGGAACTGGAGAGCAGAAGGTGAGCCTTATTGTTTGAATAAAGATGTTTCTTTTGGTTACAAGTACAGGAAAGAGTAAGATGTCAGTTCCCTCTGAGATGAGGAATAATGCCAGTTGAATAATTTCATGGACTCCTTTTGTGTTCAAAAAGGTTTCATATTATGCTTTTCTGTGTCACTTGAGGGAAACTAAGAGTCAGATTAACTTTGTCAAATTCTCTTTTTGAATAGCTATGTTAACTGTACGTTTGAAACTCCAGATTGGACCATGATCTACATAGATAACTCTAGACTTTTTAAGGCAAGAAAAATTCCTTCACTTAGTTCAAAAGATCCCATTATAACCCCTATAAAAACAGTTCAAGCCCTGAAGCATGAAATTTGATTGCCAACTCATCTACTTTCATTGCTCCCTACACAGTATCATGATAATGTATCCTCGAATTTTAGTGAGAGATTTATTTCCACTACAGATTAAAAACCAGCCATTCCCTTCAGAAACACATTTGCCACTATCCTTTTAGATTAGAGAGAACTTTGTTAATAGCATTTAATGCTGCTGCATCTGGGTACAAGTTTGTTTATGCATTTGGAAACCAGGAATACCACAATAATACTTTCTGGCATTTGTAAAACTCCACAGAACACAGAGCTATTTGTAGAACTACACAGCCTCCCAAAGACACATATGAATATCATATTTGTGCAACAAAAATGGATCTTTTGTATTATGTCCACATCAATAAGTCTACTCTGGCCCCAGTTATGGAAATCTATGTCTATAGATGCAAATTCAAATATACATGGTTTAAACTGGGACTAGCTTGACTACCTTCTTCAATAGGAAAAAAAAAAGCACCATTTTTTTTCAACTGTAAGAATAGAAGCTGTTGTTATCGGTGTACACACCCAGAATAATCAGCCACCTTGAATTTGTAACAAAAGATATTTGTATTTATCCAGAGGAAGAGATAGGATGTCTTTAAGGCTTCATAGGTTCTCCATTACTAATAATTACAAAATACTTGGGGCAGAGAGTTATAGGACAAACATATACCTTTAACACTGAATCTTGAATTATTAGAATGACTTTATATTGACTTGGTCACATACCAAAGTGTATATAAAAATAAATTATAGTAAATTGACTACAGCAAAATGACAGCATATCTGTAGAGAAGGAAAATAAAATTAAACCAAGGAAATTTTGAACTTGATACTCTGACTATACACCTTTATCTAGATACAGAACTGCAAAGAAAGTTTGGCTATTGTTTAGTGAGTTTGCAATTGCTCATATTATGTGTATAATAGTTGCATTTTTTCTATTTACTGTAAGATTTTTTTTGTGAAATTAAGGAAATGAGTAAATATATTGATGCTCTTGAGAAACTGCTTTTGCTGTGGGGGAAAGGAAATACAAATATTGCATAAATAGAAGGAAAACAACACTGTGCTGAGAAACTAGAATTGGAACTACCTGTTCAATTCCATCTATTCATCATAAAACCTCTCAGAAAACCGGTAATAGGAATCTCCTTAACTTATAAAGTGGCATCTAGGAAATATAGCAAACTCATTTACAATTATTAAAGACTGAATGTTTCCCAAAAATATCAGGAAAAAGGCGAGGTTTTTACTAGAATTTCTAGCTACTGGAAAAAATCAAACAAACAAAATCCTAAATGAAACCTTGAAGATTAAAGAGGAAGATTACAGGAAATGTGATCTTGAAGGTAGAAAATGTTGAATTTGTAAAAAGATATCAAAATTAAAAAAAAAACTTTAACAAGATTGCAAGATTTAAAGTCAAAATATAAAAACCTATTATATACCTAAACTCGAAACATGAATAATTAGAAAATAAAATTAAAACACTTTATTTATAGTAGTATCAAAAAGAATGAAATAATTAGAAATAGATTTGACAAAATGTGTGAAAGACCTGTACTCTGAAAATTACAAAATGGTGCTGATATAAAATTAAATAAATGCAGAATTATACCACGTACATGGATTGGAAGGCTCAATATTATTATAATATCAGTTCTTCTATTTATAGATTTAGCGCTATCTAGTTGCAAAATCACAGTGTTTTTTTTTTTGGTAGAAATTGACAAGTTAATTCTAAATGTATTTGAAAATACAAATGAGCATAGATTTTTCAAAAATTACAACTAACATTTCGATGAGACTCCCTGAAAATGAAAAATTAAAATGTGACTACTTTAACTAATTGATTAGTCATACATATGTACAATTACATATTTTAAAGAAATCAAACAATTTTATATAATAATGTATATGACATTTTTATTAAATTAATATATATGTTGCAACTTTATAATTGGTTAGTGCATGTGGATCTACTTATTCCTTTTTAATGTCTATATAATTTTCTAATCAGTATAACATATTTTACTTAATTATTCCTCTTTTGATGAGCAATGCTTCTTTGCAATGTATGCTAACAGAGTTATAATAAACATTTTGAAATATTACCTTCACAAATACACATGAGCTGAATCTTCAAGTGATTTTAAATTTTATATCCAGTGAAGTAGATTTTTAAGCATGAAAGTTATAGAAATAAATTTTTACTTATGCTATGTCTTACAAAATATACTATCTATGTGCCATGCTTAAAAATAATTTTAGAAATAGTTAAAATTAGAAAGGAAGAAAGTATAGGTTATTATAGGTTTTAAGACTACTTATAATGCTTTTAAACAAATTAAGGAATTAAATTATTTAATATTAAGTTAACAGCGACAATATTAGAAACAAAATTAATTTTTAGCAATCTTTAGGTAAACAATGAATGGGAGAATACATTCTTAATATTTAAAAATAATTGTCTCAAACCAAAAATAAGCTATGGATCATATTGAGTAGAAAACTCTAGGGTCATTCCCATTAAGTTCAATAGAAGAATGGCATTTTTGGGGCAATTGGGTGGAGAAGTTGGTTGGGCATCTGACTATTGGTTTTGGCTCAGGTCATGGTCTTGGCCTTGGGATTGAACTCCGAGTTGGGCTCTATGCTCAGCGAAGAGTCTGCTTGTCCCTCTTTCTCTGCACCCCCCCACTCTGTGCACGTGTGTGTGTGTGTGTATGTGTGTGTGTGTGTGTGTGTACACCATCTCTCACTCTCTCAAATAAATAAATAATAAAATCTTTAAAAAAATGGTATTCTTATCTTTTAGCACTGGAAGTTGATATCAAGTTAATAAAATAGAAAACCAAGATATAAATATTGGAAGTAAATCAATATATGCTCAAGTTCAGGTGGGTTTGTCCAGCAAAAAAAAAAGTATCATTTGGTAAACTGTCAAGAATTTTATCAAATTTTTGATTATAGAAAATAATAGTTTATAATATGGCAATAATAACTTAGAAAATATAATGAAAATATTTACAGGAATTATTTGTGTTTAAATGGGTCTAAATATATAATACTACTAATGAAATTCCATTTGAGTTTCTAATAAATAAGACATAAAAGAAGAACTTTAAGTCAATAGAGGATGTAACATCATCTTTATTAATGATTAGCTGATGCTAAATAATGAATCTGCAGGAAATTGACCTTCTTATTAAGAGTGAATCCAAGAATTAAGGAGGCTTAAAACCTACAATAGTGCTGCTTCTCTGTAGGATTTCCAGTGGGGTGACCTGCCCCTGTAAAAGATAGCGTCAAGGATCACAGCAGAACATGTTTTCTCTAGGGAAGTTCATTCTCAAGAAGCAGTAGAGAGAGAAGTCTGGGATAACTGAACCAGGTTTCTCTTTGCAAAATCATCAGTCAGATTAACTTACTCCTCTTCCAGTTAGCTTAAAGAATAAAAAAGGGAAAGAAGTGCAATAATGATGGACTTCTTCCACTTGGAAGCAAACATTAGAATATGGTGGAGAAGCACTCTAACCAACCATAAACAAGCATAGGATGGCAAGCAATGAATTTGTGTAGGCTAGATATGAAGACATCTAGGAGATTTAGAGGAAAAAAATAAATAATTGGATTAAATGTTGAGAATTAATCTAGTGTTTCTCTAGGAAAAACATGTATTATACAGCTATTGCATCCCCACAAATATAACAGGATACTGCATTCAGTTAACTCTGTTGCATGTCTGGTTTAGCATTTAGTATGTCATCTCAGAAGAGTGACCATTCTTCGTCCGACATGCCCGGCTTTGGAGCAGTATGGATTTGGCTCTAGTTCAACACCTAAGATATGAAATAGAATCATGAGGCAATTTTGTAAACTGTTCTCCAATTTTGAATTATTTCACCCTTCCAATTTAGTGATTGCATAAAATAGTACATTTTAATACAAGTATCATTTTAAAATATGTGCACATACTTTTATCTCCTTTTGCCTTACTGCAGTGCTATAAAATAAAATAACTACAGGGCTTAATTCTATATTTAAATTGAATTACAGAGAGTCTTACTTGAGTACGGGAAACCAATTAGGGTAATACAACCAATCAATGAAAATATTAGTGTATTTTGAAAATTATAATTCCTGATGGAAAGTTCAAGATAATTCATGTCAGCTAGTCAGAATGCTTAAAAATACTGAGAAATAAATGCATCTGATTGAACAGAAGTCCTACTTCATTGACTGAGTGTGCAAAAGAAAGCAATCAATGCTAAGATCCTTACCATAGTCGTGGGAGTTGTTGAGTATTCTGCCTCCAACTTGGGAAATATATCTAATTAAGGGAAGTTTACCTTAACGATTTGCCTTAGGATCACAATTAGTAGAGACCTCTGGGGACTGCTGCTTCTGCTTAGGGTCCTCCAATTTGGCTATACTTTTATCCAATATAGGAAATTAATGAAAGCTTCATGAAAGAGATATATTGTCTGCCCTAATGAATCAGTTCCTCTTAGGACTACATTTCCCTTAAATATTTTAAGTGTCGCTCCACAGCTTATAAGGAAAAGTTTCCAAATACTTATCTTTATGTACGAAATAGGACCTCTTCATTTTAGGTTATGACAGATGGCAGCTATCTTTAATAGCCAATGTGAAAATAAATGATTGCCTAGAGATTCATTCTTTATTCAAAAAAAATTTTTTTAGATTTTATTTATTAATTTGACAGAGAGAGACACAGCGAGAGAGGGAACACAAGCAGGGGGAATGAGAGAGGGAGAAGCAGGCTTCCCTCTGAGCAGGGAGCCCGATGCGGGGCTCGATCCCAAGACCCTGGGATCATGACCTGAGCCGAAGGCAGACGCTTAACGACTGAGCCACCCAGGCGCCCTTATTCAAAAAATTTTTGACGGCCAACTTGCAAACTGATTTTTCATATAAGGACAACAGGTTGCTCAGCGAACTTATGTTTCTAATAGTAATATGTATTATATAGTAGTACTTTATCTTTTTTTTAGAAGAAAACAAGCATTGTGATAGGCAGCTTATAAATGACTCCTAATAATACCCACTTCCTGGCATTCACACCTTTTGTAATCTACTCTCCATGAACATAGGCTGAAGCTACTAATCTGCTTTTACAAATAGAGTAAGGCAAAAGTGAAAGGATATCAATTCCAAGGTAAGGCTGTTAGAGACTGTGATTCCCAACTACCTGCACTCCCTAGATCTTGTCAACTTGCTCACTGTAGTGAAGCAAGCTGCTCTATTATAAATTGCCCTAGCGCACATGGCAAGGAACTGAGGTTTTCATCCAGCAATGACCAGTGAAGAACTGAGTAACTCTTACAGTCCAAAGGAAGCGATTCTTGCCAACAACCACATGAGAGTTTTGAAATCAGATCCTTCTCTGGTTGAATCTTGAGATGTCTATCTTCCCTAACACTTGATTGCAGCATTGAAGAAGAATCTGAGAAAGAACAAGAAAATTTGAACCTGAATTTCTGACCCACAGAAACTGCGAGAAATAAATGTTGTTATTTTAAGCCACTAGGTTTTAGGGTGATTTATTAGGTATCAATAGATAACTAATGCAAACATACATGTGTATAATGTTTAAAATAGAGACATTGTCCTAGAGAATAAGAGTGAAAGGAAGATGGTATTACTAGTATTACCAAAAATTTCTCAGAATCATTTAAGTTCAAACAGCTATACTAAATTTTGCTCTTCTTGGTACAACAACATATTATATAAATTAGTGTATGCTTGTATCTCTATATGAATATAGCACTTTAGTAAAATTCAAATAACTGGCTTCCCTATAATAATATTAAAAGTTTGAAAATCATAAAAAAATAAAATAACCAGATATATTTTTAATTAAAGAGACTCCTTAAATATACAAATGAAAATTTTGGTATTCAATAAAAATAATTTATAATTATTTTAAAAATAAATTAAAAAATAAATCTGATTCTTCATATTAAAGGTATAAATAAGCCTGTTGTCTGTACTTTATGCTGGAAATTTTTGGCCCAGTTGACCTTTTATTTAAATGAATTTTATTTTTTAGAGAAGTTTTAGGTTCATAGAAAAATTAAGTGGAAAGTACAGAGATTCTCCATATACCTCCTGCTCCTCACTCATGTAGCCTCCTGACAAACATCCTCTAGATAAACCAGAGTGGTGCATTTGTTACAATTGATGAACCTGCATTGACACATCATTATCGCCCAAAGTCCATAGTTCACAGGAGGAGTCATTCTAATGTAAAATAGAGGGTTGTACATTCTATGGGTTTGGACAAATGAATAATGACATATATCCACCATTATAGTATCATAAAGTAGTTTCATTTCCCTAAAATTCCTCTGTGCCACATCTGTTCATCTCTTCCTCTTCCCAACCCCTGGCAACCACTGATCTTTTTACTGTCTCCATAGTTTTGCTTTATCCAGAATGTCATATAATTGGAATTATACAATATGTAGCTTTTTCAGACTAGCTTCTTTTACTAAATAATATGCATTTAAGTTTTCTCCTTGTCTTTTCATGGTTTGATAGTTAAATTCTTTTTAGTGCTGAATAATATCCCATTGTCTGGATATACCACAGTTTGTTCACCTACTGAAGGACATCTTGGTTGCTTCCAAATTTTAGCAATTATGAATAAAGTTGCTATAAGCATCTGTGTGCAGATTTTGTGTGGACATATGTTTTCAGCTTCTTTGGATAAATGCCGGGGGAGTTCCATTGTTGGATTGTGTGATGTGGTGTTTAATTTTATGTGTCAACTTGACTGGGCCAAGGAATACCTAGATAATTGGTAAAATACTCTTTCTGGGTGTGTTTGTGAAGGTGTATCTGTAAAGGATTAATATATGAATCAGTAGATTGAGTAAAGAAGAACGCCCTCACCAGTGTGGGTAGACATCATCCATTTTCTTTAGCCTCTGAATAGAACACACAGGTGGATGGAGGATGAATTTGCTCTCTCTGTTTAAGCTGAGATGTCCATTTCTCCTACACCAAGACATCAGTGCTCCTGCTTCTTGGGCTTTCAGACTCTGACTGAGAATTATACAAGTGCCTGGATTCTTAGGCCTTCAGACCTGGGCTAAATTACACCCCAGTTTTCCTGGTTATCCTGCTTGCAGAGACAGATCATGGGACTTCTCAGCTTCAGTAACCATGGAAACCAATTCCCATAATAAATCTCTTCTTTCTCTCTGTATGTCTATCTACCTATCTTTTGTATATCTATTTCTTTATCTATATCTCATTAGTTACATTTCTTTGGAGAATCCTGAGTAATCAATTTTGGTACCAAGAGTGGTTTTAGGGAAACAGAATTTTGAGGATGAGTTTTCTGAATTGGTTCTGAAGTTTCTGGGATTGGCTTTCTAGTCTGGTTAGATAAAAAGATGCCAATGATTCTATTTCCAGTAATAAAGAGAACACTGATAGTCCATGATGTGAACTGTTAAAGATATGCAAATCATCTGCTTTTGAGCCTCCTAATCTTTCATTTATAAGGAACAAAGAGCTAAGTGAATATGTATATGAAAGTTTCAAACATTTTTGGAAAATTGAGAAACATAATTATGTTGGCTGTTGGCTTCTAATGTCGCTGGACAAAATGCTGAAAGAAAAAGATGAGCTCAGGGATTCTACCACATAGTATAATTACTACACAAATGAATGAAAAGCTTCTGGATGTGCCCAAACAAGAGTCTTATCTCCACTAGCTATAGGGATGAAATGTCTGAAAATCAAACTCAGAACTTCATTCTGCAATTGGCTGATTTTTTTTAATAGATTTTATTTATTTATTTAAGAGAGAGAGTATGAGCAGGGGGAGTGGGAAAGGGAGAAGCACACTTCCTGCTGAGCAGGGAGCCGGATGCAGAACTCAATCCCAGGACTCTGGGATCATGACCTGAGCCAAAGGCAGACACTTAACTGAGCCACCTAAGAGCCCCAGCACTTGGCTGAATTACAACGGAAGTTGAATTCCCAGCCTCAGAAGGTATTTTTAAAGTGAGGATATTGATTGGGAAGGCATGAGATCCTACATGTTGGGATGGGGATTTTGGGAAGATCCAGATGAAGCAGGAGACTTTGATATTCTTAATTCTGATTAGTATTTTTGCCAGTGGAAGAGGTCTTCCCACCCCATAGAGGTGGCCTCTTCACCCCCAGTGGTTTGGGCCTTTTCACATCAGCTGAACAAGTTTACCCTGAGGTGATAATAATTGCCTCTCCTGAGGCAGTTGCCATGAAGACATTGCCGATATTTCTCAGGACCCACCCCCACCTCTCTGTGCTTCTAGATCTATAACTAGACATAGGTCCCTGCAGACTCCTAAAGATGAAGTACAAAGTATAACACATGATGATGTTCACCACACTCCAAAAGAACTACTTGAGTTATCTAATTTATTCAAAAAGAAATCTGAGGAACATGTATGGGAACAGATACTAAGGGTGTAAGGTATTGATGGAAGGAACATAAAGTTTGATCAAACTCAATTTATTGATAAGGGTCCAGTAATCAGAAACTCTTCTTTAATGTTGTAGCTTGTGGAAATAGAAAGGGCTCTAACATTTTGGTTAGTTGCAATGTGGACCAAAAGCTGAGAGGATTGGAAATGCTGGATCTCCCTTGGTTTAACATAGAGGAAGAGCTTCAGAGGCTCATAGAGATTGGAATATTAAAGTGGATTCGTCATTTAAGATCTATTCAGTCCTGGAAGGATCCAGAAGGTGTACCTTTCACTAATACTTGAGAAATAAATATGTGAGGAAACCTCAGCATCCTTGAAGAGCTCCATGATCATCTGCTCTATTGGCCAATAGAACCTGCAACCACTCACCTGGAAAACCTAAATGATTGCTATTATTTTAAATTTGTTAAAGTGTTCTATGGCCTAGAATGTGGTCTCTCTTAGTGAATGCTCCATGTGAGCTTGAGAAGAATGTATATTCTGCTGTTGTTGGATGAAGTCATATATATATTATAATCTAAGTCAATTATACACAGTTGATTGATGGTGGTCTTTAGTTCAACCATGTCCTTACTGACTGATATTCTGTCTGCTGGGTCTGTCTATACCTGAGAGAGGGTTTTGAAGTCCACTTTACCTTTCTATTAGTTTTTACCTCATGTAGTTTGACACTGTATTGTTAGGCACATCCACAGTAAGGTTTGTCACGTGTTTCTGGAGAATTGAACCCTTTATCATTATGAAATGCCCTTCTTACTTTGAAGTTGGCTTTGTCTGAAACTATTATAGCTATTTCTGCTTTCTTTATACTCATGTTAGCATGTTATATCCTTAATTCATTTACTTTTAATCTGTGTATTTATATTTAAAGTGGGTTTCTTGTAGATAACGTGTAGTTGGGCCTTGTTTCTTAATCCATTCTGACAATTTCTGTCTTCTAATCAGTGCATTTAGACCATTGACATTCAAAATGATTATTGATAAATTGGATTACTTCTATATTCATTACTGTCTTCTATTTACTGTCTTTGTTCTTGTGTTTGGTTTTATCTTCCATTCCCTTTCTGCTTTTGGTGGTTTTAATTGAATGTTTTGTATAAGTCCATTTTTTTTTCTCCTTTTTTAACATATACATTGTACGTTTTCCTTTTTAACTTTTTTTAGTGGTTGCTCTAGAGTTTACAATATATATGCTTTTACAGCTAATCTAGGTCTGCTGTCAAATAATACTATGTTGCTTCACAGGTAGTATCAGTACCTTGTAATAACAATATAACCCTAATTTTTCCCTCTTGTCTCTTTGTCCCTTGTATCGTTGCTGTCATTCACTCTTATACATAAGCATACATAGGTATACACCCCCCCCCCGCACACAGCCGCATAAGCATACGTAATTGAATATATTTTTGTTACTATGATTTTGAATAGACTATTATCTGTTACATCAGTTAAAAATGTTTATTTTACTTTCTCTTATAACTTATTCTTTTTTGTATTGTTTTGTTTTATTTAAAAAAATAGAACAACAAAGCCACATTTAATCTATTATTAGTGATAGATTTGATTTAATAAATTGGGGGAAGACAGATTTTGGAGAACTTTGCTTTGAAGGGTAATATGTTTTTATTTTATCCTGAGGTCAGTACAGTCATTGAAGATTTTATCAAAGAGATAATATATTGAAAATAGTATTTGCTCTTCCTGTCTTTATATAGACCCAAGTTTCTAACTTTTATTACTTTTCTTCACTCTAAAAAACTTCTTTTGGGTGCCTGGATGGCTCAGTTGGTTAAGCGACTGCCTTCGGCTCAGGTCATGATCCTGGAGTCCCGGGATCGAGTCCCACATTGGGCTTCCTGCTCAGCAGGGAGTCTGCTGCTCCCTCTGACCCTCTTCCCTCTCATGCTTTCTATGTCTCATTCTCTCTCTCTCAAATAAATAAATAAAATCTTTAAAAAAAAAACCTTCTTTTATCTTTTTTTTTTTTTGTAAGGCAGGTCAGTGGCAACAAATTCTCTCAATTTCTGTTTCTCTGAGAAAGTATATGTCTTTTCCACTTATTTTTTAAGATTTTATTTACTTATTTTAGAGAGAGAGAGAGTGCATGAGTGGGAAGAGGGGCAGAGGAGGAGGGAGAGGGTGCAGGGAAGAGAGAGAATCTCAAGCAGACTCTGCACTGAGCACGGAGCCCCATGTAAGCCTTGATCTCACAGTACTGAGATCATGATCTGAGCTGAAATCAAGAGTTGGACCCTTAACCCATTGAGCCACCCGGGCACCCCAATGTCTTTTCCACTTTTGAAGACTATTTTCTCAGGGTACAGAACTCTAAGTTGGTGGACTTTGTTCTCAATACTTTGAATATATCACTTCACTTTACTTGTTTTTGATGACCTAGACAGGTTTGAGGAATATTAGTCAGATATTTTATAGGCTGTCTTTTACTTAGTATTTGTCTGATTTTTTTTTTTTCCCTAATGATTAGGTAAGGGAGATGTGTTTTAGGGAGAGAGACCACAAAAGTAAAGTGTCATTCCATAACAGTATCATATGATAACAGGCTGAGGAGTCTATTAACTGCCTCCCCTTGAAATTACTCTTTTTCTCTCCCTTTCCATACTTTACTCTTTGGAAGGAAGTCACTATGCACGGCACACATTAAAAGGAGATTATTGGGCGTCTGGGTGGCTCAGTTGATTGAGCATCCAACTCTTGATTTCAGCTCAGGCCATGATCATGGAGTCATGAGATGGAGCCCTGCATCAGGCTCTGCACTCAGTGGGGAGTCTGCTTGAGATTCTTTCCCTCTCCCTCTGCACCCTACTCTAAAACAAATAAATCTTAAAAATAAAAGAGAGAGTTATGTCCCATGTCCTTAAGGACAGAGCATTTACATAAATTATTTGGAATTCATTTTCATATAAGATTTTTTTATTCTGCATTTGTTAATTCAGTTGTTTATATTGGTATGGGTTTATGATTTTAAATGAACACCACTTTGATTCAATTGCTTAGTGTGTTCCAACTTTGCCCAGTAGGAGCTCTTTCATTTGGCTCATGTGTTTCATTGACATACTCTATTCATTATGAGTTTTCTTAAATATGTTTTTTGAGCACATCCGTTATTTGTTGGGACTACCAGAAGCTCCAAGCTTATCTTCTCTTTTTCCTGTCCTATGTCTAAAATCAACCATTTCTCCAAGGGGCTGTATTTCCTTTTATTGAAGAAAGGTTTTAGAAACCAACCTCTGAATGTAACGTGTGCTCTTTGCTACTGGGGTGTCCTTGATTCTGGGTCCTCTCAGCTGATAGGTAAGGGATTTAATATGTGTGGATTAACTCATGCATATGCCTATAAATATTTCTATATGTAATCATCTATCTATATTAATATAATTAAACATGAGTTCACAGTAATGTCTTCAACTGCAATCTGTTACCACATGGATCTTTCTAGTATTGTCCACTTATTGTATGTTACCTCCCACTCCAAGACTGAGATACTTGACTACCATTATCAGCCATCCATTTCTTGATTTTTCTAGTTCGTATATACCTATATAATGGTATAAGAACTGTAAACACATAGCCCTTGGGGAGACTTTATCAGCTTTAGTACAATTGCTTTATTACAGTTCCTCTGCCTTTAATCTTACAGACTTCACTCATTTCCAAAGTTACTTAGGTCAGCACCTTTTGCCCCCACACTGTTCAACAAGGTACTTCTATATATTTACCATGCAGTTAATATTTTCTTGCCACATTCTACATTGCCTCCTAAAATTTCCTGACCTTGAAATGATTTTCTTTAAATTTGCACATATAAAGATTAACTCTTTGTGCTATAAAGTTCTATGGGTTTAGACATTGCATAGTGTCATATATCCACCATAGCAATATCATACAGAAAGTATAACTGTCTTAAAACTTCCTCTGTGTATCACCTATTTAAACCTCTCCCTTCCTCCTAAAGCTAAGACCAGCAGCACTCATCTGTTTACTTTCTCTGTAGTTTTGCTTTTTCTAAAATGTCATATATAGTCAATTCTTATTATTCATGACAGTTATGTTCTATAAGTCACTGACAGTGGTGGACGAGTGAATACCGAACCATTGCTCCTAGGGAAAAGGAGGGTTAGATTTCTTGCAAGTGTCTGGTCACAACATTTTTGTCAACCAATCTATACATAATCTTGTTTTGTATGTGTTTCAGTTTATAAAGATACTTCATTTAATATATATTGGTGGATCATTAACATTGAACTCTCAGCTAATTGCAGTGTAATTCTTGTCTGAGTGAACCTTATCTAATCTATGTATTTTCTTATCTAATCTATGTATTTTCTCTCTGATAAATCACAGCCTTCTTGAATTTAGGAACACCAAACAGCACTTAAGTGCTACATTTGGGGGCAATTTTAAATAGTGAAATTGGGAACAAAAAGTACAAAAATATATTTAAAAAATAAAGCAGCACTAAATAGATGTGGTTAGGATACTTATTTACAGAGAGCTAAACAGGAAAGCAGAATGTGGCCTTGTACAATGTTGGTTGGGAACATGCATGTCAAGTGACTAAGTTTTTTACTGCATATGCACATATGCTTGAATAACTGCAAAATTACCATGGCTATTGATTTTGGAGTTACAAGTAAATTTTAGCAAGTAGGTGAATTCATAAATAAGGAATCTTTGAATAATAAATATAAACTGTAATTGAAATCAAACAGTATATAGCTTTCTAGGACTGACTTCTTTCACTTAGAAATATACATTTAAGATTCATTAATTCATTCATGTTTCTTAATGGGTTGAGAGATCATTTTTTTAAAAATCACTGAATAATATTTCATTGTATGGGTGCACCACGGTTTGTTCAGTTAACTATTAAAAACATCTTCATTGTTTCCAGTTCTGACAATTGTATATAAAGCTACTATGAATATTCATGCACAGGTTTTGTGTGCACATACATTTCATATCAGTTGGGTAAATTTCTAGGAGACTGATGCTGAATCATGTGGTAAGAGTGTTTAACTTTCTAAGTGTGATGGTTAAAATTTATGTGTAAACTTGGCTATATTACACTGCCCAGTTTTTTGGTTGAATACTAATATAGATATTGTGAAAGTATGCTGTAGATGTGATTGATATCTACAGTCAGTTAACTTGAAGCCAACAAGATGAACCTTGATAATGTGGGTGGGCCTCATCCAATCAGGTGAAGTTCTTCTGAGCAAAACCAGATTCCCTGGAGAAGGAATTTTTGCCTCAAAACTAACCTAAAAAGTCTTTCTCACATAGATCAATGGAACAGAATAGAGATCCCAGATATGGACCTTCAACTCTATGGTCAACCAATCTTGGACAAAGCAGAAAAGAATATACAATGGAAAAAGGACAGTCTCTTAAATAAATGGTGCTGGAAAGTTGGACAGCTATATACAGAAGAATGAAACTCAACCATTCTCTTACATCATACACAAAGATAAACTCTAAATGGATGAAAGACCTCAATGTGAGACAGGAATCCATCAAAATTCTAGAGAACATAAGCAGTAACCTCTTCGACATCAGCCACAGCAACTTCTTTCAAGTCACATCTCCAAAGGCAAGGGAAACAAAAGAGAAAATGAACTTTTGGGACCTCATCAAGATAAAAAGCTTCTGCACAGCAAAGGAAACAGTCAACAAAACAAAGAGGCAACCCAAGGAATAGGATAAGATATTTGCAAATGACACTACAGATAAAGGGCTGGTATCCAAGATCTATAAAGAACTTCTCAAACTCAACACCCAAAAAACAAATAATCAAGTCAAAAATGGGCAGAAGACATGAACAGACATTTCTCCAAAGAAGACATACGAATGGTTAAGAGACACATGAAAAAATGTTCAATATTATTAGCCATCAGAGAATTTCAAATCAAAACCACATTGAGATACCACCTTACACTAGTTAGAATGGCAAAAACTGACAGGGCAAGGAACAACAAATGTTGGAGAGGATGTGGAGAAAGGGGAACCCTCTTACACTGTTGGTGGGAGTGAAGTTGGTACAGTCACTTTGGAAGACAGTATGGAAGTTCCTCAAAAAGTTAAAAATAGAGCTACCCTATGACCTAGTAATTGCACTACTGGGTATTTACCCCAAAGATATAGATGTAGTGAAAAGAAGGGGCATATGCACTCCAGTGTTCATAACGGCAATGTCTACAATAGTCAAACTGTGGAAGGAGCCAAGATGCCCTTCAGCAGAAGAATGGATAAAGAAGATGGGGTCCACATATACAATGGAATATTACTCAGCCATCGGAAAGGAGGAATACCCACCTTTTGCTTCAACATGGATGAAACTGGAGGGGATTATGCCAAGTGAAATAAGGCAAGCAGAGAGAGACAATTATCATATGGTTTCACTTATTTGTGGGACATAAAGAATAGCATGGAGGACATTAGGAGAGGAAGGGAAAACTGAAGGGGGAAATTGGAGGGGGAGATGAACCATGAGAGACAATGGACTCTGAGAAACAAACTGGGGGTTCTAGAGGGGAGGGCGGTGGGGGGATGGGTTAGCCTGGTGATGGGTATTAAGGAGGGCACCTGCTGCATGGAGCACTGGGTGTTACACGCAAACAATGAATCATGAAACACTTTATCAAAAACTAATGATGTACTGTATGGTGACTAACATAACATAATAAAACAAAATTAAAAAAAACTAATATAAAAAATCTTTCTGAATTTTTAGTTCACTTGCCTACCTACAGATTTCAGACTTATCAGCCCCCATGATAGCATAAACAAATTGCTTAAAGTAAATCTCATAAGTTATACACATACACATGCACACTTTAAAAACTTTACCCATCTCTTTTCTGATCTCTTTTTGTTGCCTTTTTATTTTGCACAATACTGTCATTTGCCTTTATCACTTTTCATTGAAACATGATTGGAATGCTACATATTTCTAATTTTAAATGTTTATCATTCAGTTGTTTTCAAAACTATGACATTTATTGTGGTGTTCTAGGCCCTGTTCTCATTCTTTTGTTCCATTTTACAAGGGTCCTTATCTGTATTTTTCTCTGTCCTTATACATATTTGATTAAATGTGGTAAGATTCTATACTGGGTTCACTGGACGGGCAATATTTTAAATTAGAAGACTTCTTAGGAAATAGAGCAAGAAGGACTGACAAAGCAGAACCTGTCCCAAACAAGGGCACAGCATTTTGAAGTAACTCTTATTTATGTCATATAAAGAATTGTTATAAATCTGACAGTTGTTTAGTTGGGGGAAGAAAGAAGATGTTGAAGAGATGTAGCTGTCTAAATATTGGCAGGGCTGTGGTTAGGAAAAATAAGATTTCTTTCTGGATGCAAGAAAGTGCAGATTTCATCCCAAAGTACAGGAAAATTGTGTTACAAAAAATTCTAATGTACACTGGTTTAAATTGCTGGGGAAGTTAGTTCCCCACAGTAGGGGTTCATATATATCTAAAATGACCTATTGCCAAAGGGCTTTTTGAAACTGATTCCTTATTTTGATGGATTAGATGGCTTTTCCTACTATGAGATTACATGTAAAAGGCAAAAAAAATATTAAGCAAAACTTGATTTTATAATTTATATGGGCTTACTATTTGAAAAGAGAGGCACTTAAAAAATTATTTTTCTTTATTTAAAACCCACATTTCCAAAATGCTAGAGTTTGATCCTAATGATACAGTTGATGAATGCAAATTGGATTCTAAAGTAATTATGCTTTCCAGTCCAATAATCATAAACAGCTTTAACAACTTTCTTTTTGCTCTAGATCAAAGTAAACTATATTTAAGTCGGCTATTTAGAAGTAAAAGGCATGCATAAAGAATATATGTACAGGAAAATAATGTCTTAAAATTGAATATTTATTAGGTAGAGGCAGTTCATTTCATGTGAGCAAAATGTGTGGCTGTCAGAATATTTATAAAAGTATTAACTGTGCTTTTTGTTTGTCTTTCAGTCATTTCTTTCTAGTATATGAATTTTAAATTGCTACCCGAATTTCTAATCAAACCTATTATACTCCTCTTTAAATTATAACATTGTCCCCAATCAGTTTTCTAAGAAGTATAATGTTTATTTTAATGACTGACTTAAAGTAAATAAAAATTATGTATATCAGTGAACTAATTATTAGCCAAGTATAGTTAAATTCTGTGTGCTGTGCTTCCTTCCAATTTAGAAAGCATTCACAAAATGCATCTTATTTGAGGTTATCCTGTGAGATATTACTTCTAGGGACCTCAGAATAATTTTCCTTTCAAGTTAATGCCACAAGAGGCATTTTAGCTGTTCTTATGTGCGAAAGTAGCTTCCCTCCATGCTCTAATTTCTATGTGTATATGCTTTCAAAAATGACTTTGGTAATGCTCTCATTGCACTAACTGCATCTGCATGCAATGAAAGCTACCCACACAGTTTTCCACTAAAGATTACAAAATTTAAATTAGATTGAAGTGGAATCTGCATTATTCACTTTAGGGTATTTAAGGCTACATCTGTACATATGTGTGGTGATTTCTTTTAGGTTTAAACGTATGTATATTTATGTCCATTTTTATCTCTTTTTATTTCTTAAATAGCGAATTAAATTGTACAGTGCTAGAAAGAATGTGGCTTAATTTGATTAGATGTAGTTTCATATTTTTCCAAGTAAAGCTGTTTTGTGTTTTATTAGTTATTAAAATTATTTTGACACAAAGCATACAGATGAGGAGATTTTAGGTTTCATTATGCATTTATCACATGGACCCTTTTCCAAGTCCCAACACTGTACCAGAGAAAATGCTAGAGTCTGGAGCATAGTAGGCACTTAACAAAAATATTTCTCTATGAATAAACCAGAATGAATAAAATAAACTCCTTGATTAGCAAACTGAATGCCATAAATCCCATATACTAATATCCTGTACATTTTTCATAGGAAGGTCCCTCAAGTTCTCCATTACAGCTTACATGCTAATGATGGGAAATTAACAAATTTAAATGACAAGTGTTATGGTCCTTGGGAGTTTCGGAGGAGCATAAGTTTTAAAGAGGCTACATGGTCAAGGTCTCAAAAGGGAGGTCGGCTATAGGCAGACAAATAAAAACCCTGAAGGATAGAAGCTGATATGGTTGAAAGAGTTAGAAAACCTGCAAGATAGTTACTGATACTAATAAAACCTTGGCATCATTGGGTGGGAGGTGGGGGACGTTGAAGAGTCCTATGTATCTCTAGAGCTCCAGATTATTTTATTACATAAATTCCTAAATTTAACAATGTTTATCAAACTGCATTAAAGTTGAATGTACTATGTTTAAGAATGTAAAAACATGTCTAGCAATTTATAAAAATGTATCTTTTAAAATACTTTAATATATTCACATATGATGAATATAGTTCCTTTGCCTTTGAAGTTTTCACATGAAAAATACCTTTTCTTTTACAATGCTAGGCATGACAGATATGTATGTTTTATCACCTGTAAAGTGTTCTTTATCCTTTCTTCTGTCCCCAGTGTTTGAGAAAAGTGATGTCTGTCATAAATACAGATTAGTAATGCAAGTAGTTAAAGACAAAGTAGGCAATTTGCATTTATTATTCTCCTCCAGTTCTAGGATACAAAATTATTTTGGCTTTGGGGACTTGCACTAATGTTTATGATTTCATATTCATTAAATAAGCCAGAAGATATTATTTTTAATGATTTTAAAAAAATTTTAAGTCAGGTACTTGAGATATCTGTCTCCTAAACAAATTTAGTTTTTGTGTCTATACCACTGCACATATCTTTGTACACATCCTTCCAGTTTTCACATTATTTTACATTAATACATTGATAAATGTTTCTTTCTTTTTGGACACCTCTTGAGTATAGTTTACATGCCATAAAGTTCACCAATGTTAATCATAAAATTCAATGATTCTAATAAGTTTGTACAGCCATGCACTCTTTGCCAAAAGCCATTTTAGAACATATACATTACCCCCAAATTCCTTCATGACTCTTGTACTCAATCACTGCTCCCAGTCCTATCCCCAAACAATTGTAATATTGAGTATCTGTGCCTGTGTGAATGATACATTTTCTTTTTTCTAAAAGTTTTACATGAATGAAATTATATAGCATGTAGTCTTTTGTATCTAGCTTCTTTTTCTCAACATTTTATTTTTTGAGATTCATCAATGTTTTTGTGTGTTCAGAATTATTTGTGAGTACCCATATGCATCTTATTTTGCTCATTCTCTAGTTGAAACAAATTTTGTTTGTTATAATTTTGAACTATTCTGAATAATGTTGCTTTCAGGTCTTTCTGTGGACATATGTTTTTATTTCTCTTGCATATATTTCTTGGAGAGGAATTTCCAGGTCCTATGGTAAGTGCGTATTTTGCTTTAAACACACACACACACACACACACACACACACACACACACACACACATCCCAACTACCACACTATCCATTTTATATCCCCGGTAGCAACGTTTGAGAGGTCCAGTTTTTCCATGTACTCCCTGACACCTGGCAAAATCAGTTTTCTTTATTTTTAGGTATTTTAGTGGACATGCAGTGGCATCACATTGTGTTTTTAATTTCCATTTTTCCAATAACTAATGCTTCTGAGCATCTTTTTAATATTCTTATGTGCCCTTTAAGCCTCTTTTGGTTATGACTGTTTAAATGTTTGCCTATTTCTTTATTGGGTTGTTTGTCTTATCACTGAGTTGTAAGAATTTTTAATGTATTTTTGATTCAAGTACTTTATGAAATTTATAGTTTGAAAACATTTTATCTCAGTCTGTGGCTTGCATCTTCATTTTATTAATTGTGTCCTGTTAAGATCAAAAATTGTTAATTTTTAATGGCTATTTTAGCATTTAATTATTCAATTATTTAATATTTTCATTATTTTTTATTATTTTAACAATTTGCCAAGATTTCCCTTTTATATTTCCAGATTTTGTTTCTATTTAGGAAAGTTTTGCCTAACTCCAAAACACAAAAAATATCCTGTGATTTGTCCTATAAGTTTTATAATTTCAGTTATTGCATTTTATGGCTGTGATATAATATGAGGTAATTATTTTTTATATAGTGTGTGAAGAGCTAAGATTCTTTTCTTTTGTCATTTATGTAACCCATCGTTCAACCACCACTTTATTTATTAAAAATGTTATGCTTTCCCCATTGAATTTCCTTGGCACTTTTGTGGATACTCAATTGACCATATGTCTTTGGGTCAGTATCTGACTCTCTTACTACGTTCCATTTATCTATCTTATTCTTATATGTCTATCTTTATACTAATACCACAAATCCCAAAGCTTGGTAATACATTTTCAAATCATGTAATATTAGTTTTTTAACTTTGTACTACTTTTCCAAATTTATATTAGCTACTGTAGATACTTTGGATTTTCATATAAATAACAAAATCGGTGTGTCACTTTCTGAATAAAATCCATGATTTTGATAGGGAATTTTTAAAAGATTTTATTTATTCATTTGAGAGAGAGAGCACAAACAGGGGGAGAGGCAGAGGAAGAGGGAGAAGCAGACTTCCCACTGAGCCAGGAGCCGAGAGGCTCAATCCCAGGACCTGGAGATCATGACCTGAGCCAAAGGCAGATGCTTAACTATCTGAGCCACCCAGATGCCCCTGATAGGGAATTTTTAATCAGTATATAAATTTATGGAAAATTGCTTTTTTAACAAAATTGAGTACATGAAAGAGGTATGATTGACCACTTATTTAGATTTTCTTTATTTTCTCTTAACAATGTTTTATTTTTTATAATTATTTTTTATTTTTATAAATTATGTTTTTGTAAAATCTTGTTTTGGAATTGTTAGCAGTATATGGAAATATTTGATTTTACATATTAATTTGTATCCTGTGATTTTACTAAATTTACCTATAATTTAAGTAGCTCTTTTGTAGAGTCCTTAGGATTTTTTTACATACAACATTATAGCAACTGTGAATGAAGATAGTTTTCTTTCCTCTTTTTTCAATTGTATGACTTTTAATTCTTTTTTAAAAATTTTATTGGTTAAAAATTCCTTTCAATAGTTGAAAATCAGTGTAAGAGCAGATTTCCTTGCCTCTTAGCTTCCTAGTGGTTGCCATATGTTTACAAATATATTATTAACTTATCATAACATTTCATGTTATTATTGACTTACATAGGTTGAAAGACAGCAGCTTTGTCTCAGAATAGCTCCATTTCCTTGGCTGTTCTTTCTGCTAATGTGTGTGTGTGTGTGTGTGCGTGTGTGTCTGTGTGTGTTGCATATACATGAGCACATGTCTGTGTGTGTGTGCAGTTTTTGGATTAAATGGTCATGGATTTTAGAACTCAAGAGAAAAATAAAATAATATATATATCAATATTTGATCATTGCCCTATATCTACCATTTCTACTGCTCTTTATTTCTTCCTGGCTAGCTGAGTCACAATCCAGTGTCATTTCCTCTCAGTGTGAAGAGCTTTCTTTTTTTTATATTCTGTAGAGCAGATTCTCTCAGTTTATTTGTAAAATCAAGAACTATATTTACCTTCATTTTTGAAAAGATAATTTTGCTGAATATAGAATTATTGGTTGACAGTTGGTATTACTGAGTGTGTGTATCGCTTTCAACTTGTCATTTCACTACTTTCTGTTCTCTGTTGTTTCTGATGAGATATTAGCCATCAACAAATTTTTGTTCTCTGTGTCTGCGGGTTCATCTTTCTCTAGCTTCTTGTTGCTCTTAAGATTTTCAGTTCGGTCTTGGTCTTCAGCAGTTTGATTATATCTAATTCTCTTTGTTTCGATTCTTCATGGGTTTTATTGAGCTTGTTGGATTTGTAAATTAAGTGTTTCATACAAATTTTGGAAGTTTTCAGCTATTACTTTTCTTTCTGTGACAATTATCCACATATTTGATTGCATAATATTGTTCCATAGTTCTGTGTGTCTTCACTTTTCTTCCAATTTTTGTTTCTCTCTGATTTTATATTAAATAATTAATGCTTATATATCTTCAAATTCAGTGATTCTTTCATCTGCCATCTCTAAAATTCTGTTTAACACATGTAGTGATGTTTCATTTTTAATTACTATACATTTTGACTCTAGAATCTTGTTTCATCATTCTTAATATATTTCCATTAGTGTTAAAATATCTTTGCTTTAAGTATTTAAAAATATTTAAAATAGTTGCTTTAAAGTACTTGTGTGCTTCAATACATGTGCCTACATTGGATCAGTTTCTATTAACTATTGCTGTTTTTCTTCTTGAGTATGAGTGTCCTCATAATTTTTTTTTTTTTTGCTTTTCTAGTACTTTCTGGTTGAAAACTATATTGTAGGTCATACTTTGTAGAGACTCTGTCTTCTGCTTTTTTTTTATTTTACTGATTTTTGTTTGCATGGACTCAAACAGCAGAATATCTCCCTCATCCTGTGTAGTCACTGATGTCCCTGTCCAATTTTTTTTTTAAGCTTGTTCTCTAAAGTCTCCCCTGTGCCTCTTTTCTGTGCACAGTAGTCAGCCACCTTAAGTCCATAAGATCTGGCGATGGAGCTGTATCTGGGTTGAGGAACCCATTCAAAGTTGAGCAAATTATGTAGTTCTACTTGAATTTTACTTCACAGTGCTCTGAGGCCCTACTCATATGGTAAGAAGGTTGCAGACTTGCCTTAATTCCTACCTGATGAAGTAACAACTTTTATAGAGTAAACACTTCTAGATTTGTTGTTTAATTTTTTTTCCCCCAATGCTCTGAAAAGTCACTCTGGACAGTTTAGCTAGTTTTATACTTGTTTTCTGTAGAAGAAAATTATTCAGCTATCTTTATGCTACAATTAGAAGACGTAGCGCCCTAATTAAAGTTTTAATCAATGCACTGAAAATATTTTGAAGAGAGTAGCAACATATTTTTATTTATAAATCTTCTGGGCTAAAGAAAGTATGCTGTTCACAAATACTAAATGATACTATATTAATAAATTCCTATGATTTCCATGCCTTAATATTTGTTGTGATACCAAAAAATAAAATTTAAGTGTATCCTCTAAATAGAATTTCAAAATTGCTTCATTTAGACTGTGAAATCTTTGGTTCAGTTGTGCTCTCCTCAAATTATCTAAATATTTTTCCTTTGAACTTGTCTTTATAATATTGTAGTATGATGAGATTTTTTTACTTTCCATAATATTGTACCAAAAAATCCCCTCATTGTTTTGACACAAGAAAATGTCTTTTAATCCGCAATTTACCTACAGAGATTCTTTGATTTGTTGGTCCTGTGGGGTGTAGTATATAGAGATAACATCCTTTCCCACTGTGTGTTTATAGCCAGGAACCTACAAATGAAATATAAATCAATTTATTTCCTAAGTATTGTGCAGAAATTTCTATAATTAATCTCAATATTTTCCTGCTTGGCAACTTGATGGTGTCAGGAAAATTTCCCTTAGATCTTTAAGAAATATCTCAAATCTTTACTTCCTTTTGCCATAATATCAGTTTATATGTTAGGTGGTTTCCATCTTTGAATTAGAGTTAATGTATTGCAAATCAATTTTGCTTTATTCTCATAAGCAGTTATTTCCTTAAAATATTTTTTATTTAATATATTAAATTTATATCATGTAATATTATTTATTAAATATATTAAATTTATATAATTTAATTATAAATTTGTATAATATAAAATATTAATATATTTTATTTAGGCAAAATTATAAAAACCTCAAATTAAATACTGTTCTGTCAGTACTTTTATTTTTTTAAGTTATACAATGATAGGAATATTTGAAACTGTTTCAAAAAGAGATAACACAGAACAAGTATTAAAATTAAAACTACCCTTGATTCTCCCATGAAAGGATCTTTCCAGTGAAATAATAACTTGTGTGTGTTGAGCCAATATTGGTCTATGAGAAATAGTTTCTCAGATGCCATGTTTCAGCTGTGATTAGATCATATCCCCGAGGAATTTGACTATATTTTTCTTTCACCAGCATAGACAGTAGAATAGTTATAATCTTAGTAGAAATCTATGAGGCATTAAGAACTTAATCTTAGAGAACTAACAGCAATCTGGGACCCCAGGGTTACCTAAAGATACATTCTCAGAGAAAATATTATGCTTTCACTGTTAAAGAAGCTGGTTATTCAGATAACTTTGTATTTTTGTATATTAACTTTATTTGGAGACTTACTTAAACATTAACTTATCATTCATTTTAAGCATAGAAATTAATTGAAAATAAGACCTCTCCCCCAAATCCATTTAAAAAAGTTGTCTGTAGTTCTTATTCTAACTTGTTATTCCCTAAATGTTAGATTGACCAATTTAATCAAAATCCTAGTGATTGACCAATTTTTATTAAATCCACCTTTAAACTGATCTTTAAGCCTAGATGTAAATCAGCTTACTAGATATCTTTTTCTCAATGTCCTTTAGGAATCTCAAGCTCATGATATAAAATGCCTCCTTCATGAAGTATTAATGTCTAAGCTTGCAAACGAGTGACTCATTCTCAAAATCTCACTTCCAATTTATTTTCCCCATTCACTTCAGAATTATCTATTTAAAGCACAAATCTGAGTAGCCCTGGTCACAATTCCTTAGACATTTTATGCTCTTTTGTGTCCCCATTCTTTTATGGTGCTACTTCTATCTCTACATCCCTTATTTATCTTTTGTGTACCAGAAAATATCCTTTATTCAAGAGCCGGTTCAAATGTCACCTCATTTGAAATACTGTATTATTCATGCTCTTTAAGTTTTCAAGAAAGAGACATTCTTATATTATTTTCAACAAAGTTAGTTTATGGTAGGCTTTTGTCGAGGCTTAGGGGCATCATTTATCTGTACAGTTACTCTAAGTCTTACTCCCTCCACATAAGAGGCATATGATAAATGAATGGAGTTATTAGCTTTTTTATAAGCATAAAACATTTTGATACATTTTCTTATATATCAATTTTTAAAAATCCTACTTTAGATAAACCTAGGGTAGTTTATATGGCAAATAAAATTAAAGGATAGTAGTTTATTCTTATGTAATATATATTACAGGATGCTTGAGGAATGGGGTGTCCATATTTCATTAATTTTCCCATACATTCATGTGTTCATCCAGAAACTATTTCTTGAATTTCTGCTTAAGGTTGAAGAAAGATGTTTTGGGGAGGGAAACATGGAAAATCTTATGTGCAAAGACTTAAAACACAGTAACTGAGCCCAGATTTTATGTAGATTTAACTGGCTTGCCTGATGTCTTGGTTAGGGTTTGACCAGGGAAGTATACAAGTATGAGTAATATGAAATGCAGGGTTTACTATAGGGATAGAATTATATAATCGTGGAAGCTGTTGAATAATTCTAGGGAAGATTTATATTGCTGTGTCTGCTGGTGAGCCTAAAGTTGCTGTCGGTAGGTCTGACAGATGACAGGTAGGAAAAAGCTTGACCTGAAGATGCAGGAAAGCAAATACAAATTGGAACTGAAAGGGACAAACAAGCATGTGCATGTCTTTAACTGCCTGCAACCTCAGAAATGCTAGATACTTGCAGAAGTTGCTGGTACCCATCACCTTGGGACTGTGTGTGTGCCTGACCCATGACTTGAAGCAGTTGAGTAGGGGAGTTGATGAGAGGTAGCATAGGTGCCAACCCAGTAGGGTGAGTCAGTGTATGGGTTGGCAACTTGTGTGAAAGCTCTAGTGAGGCTCAGATCACCATAAGGACCTTCAGAATGAAGTGATTCATGCTCCTTTTGCATCTTGAAACTTTTAAAAAATTTCTGTTGTGCCCACACCCTAAAACAGAACCAAGAGGGAAAGGAATTCTGGGAAAAGTAGTTTGGGCATAGCTAAGTTGTCAGTATAAAATTACGTCAGCTGGGTTTCTTTCTCTAGAGGTTAGTTAAAACATAATCAGCTTATTGTACGTAACATTTCTTATGATTTCTAGTGTTTGAATTTTTCACCAAGTATTTCAAAACAGAGGTGTGGAAAGTGGTGTTTTAAAAACAGATACTGAATTTCTCTTTGAGTTATGATTCTTCTGTTAAACAACAAGACAGAAGAAAGAGAAATTAAGGAGTCGCTCCCATTTACAATTGCACCCAAAACCATAAGATATCTAAGAATAAATCTAACCAAAGAGGCAAAGAATCGGTACTCAGAAAACTATAAGAATACTCATGAAAGAAATTGAGGAAGACACAAAGATGTGGAAAACAGTTCCATGCTCATAGATTAGAAGAACAAATATTGTGAAGATGTCAATGCTACCTAGAGCAATCTACACATTTAAACATTTAATGCAATCCCTATCAAAATACCATCCACTTTTTTCAAAGAAATGGAACAAATAATCCTGAAATTTGCATGGAACCAGAAAAGACCCCGAATAGCTAGAGGAATGTTGAAAAAGCAAAGCAAAGCTGGTGGCATCACAATTCCAGACTTCAAGGTCTAGTACAAAGCTGTCATCATGAAGACAGTATGATACTGGCACAAAAACAGACACATAGACCAACAGAACAGAAGAGAGAGCCCAGAAATGGACCCTCAACGCTGTGGTCAACTAATTTTTGACAAAGCAGGATAGAATGTCCAATGGAAAAAAGACAGTCTCTTCAACAAATGGTGTTGGGAAAATTGGACAGCCACATGCAGAAGAATGAAACTGGACCATTTCCTTACACCACACACAAAAATAGACTCCAAATGGTTGAAAGACCTCAATGTGAGACAGGAGTCTATCAAAATCCTAAAGGAGAACACAGGCAACAACCTCTTTGACCTCAGCCGCAGCAACTTCTTCCTAGAAACATCACCAAATGCAAGGGAAGCAAGGGCAAAAATGAACTACTGGGACTTCATCAAGATAAAAAGCTTTTGCACAGCAAAAGAAATGGTCAACAAAACCAAAAGACAACAGACGGAATGGAAGAAGATACTTGCAAATGACATATCAGATTAATGGCTAGGATCCCAAATCTATAAAGAAGTTATCAAACTCAACACCCAAAAAACAAATGATCCAATCAAGAAATCTCCACTTGGATCTTGAGAAGTGTATGTATATGGCAAAAATGATGCTCTGTGATCCAATCAAGGAGACTTGAACACACATTTTTCCAAAGAAGATATCTAAATGGCCAACAGACACATGAAAAAGTGCTCAACACCACTCGGCATCAGGGAAATCCAAATCAAAACCTCAATGAGATACCACCTCACACCAGTCAGAATGGCTAAAATTAACAAGTCAGAAAACAACAGATGTTGGTGAGGATGTGGAGAAAGGGGAACCCTCTTACACTGTTGGTGGGAATGCAAGCTGGTGCAGCCACTCTGGAAAACAGTATGGAGGTTCCTCAAAATGTTGAAAATAGAGCTACCCTACGACCCAGCAATTGCACTACTGGGTATTTACCCCAAAGATAAAAATGTAGGGATCCGAAGGGGTTCATGCACCCCAATGTTTATAGCAGCAATGTCCACAATAGCCAAGCTATGGAAAGAGCCAAGATGTCCATTGACAGATGAATGGATAAAGAAGATGTGGTATTTATATATGATAGAATATTATGCAGCCATCAAAAGGAATGACATCTTGCCATTTGCAATGATGTGGATGGAACTGGAGGGTATTATGCTGAGCAAAATAAGTCAATCAGAGAAAGACATGTATCATATGACCTCACTGATATGAGGAATTCTTAATCTCAGGAAACAAGGTGAGGGTTGCTGGAGTGGTGGGGGGTGGGAGGGATGGGGTGGCTGGGTGATACATCTTGGGGAGGGTATATACTATGGTGAGTGCTGTGAATTTTGTAAGACTTGAATCACAGACCTGTACCTCTGAAAAAATCATACATTATATGTTAAAAAAAGAAGAAGATAGTAGGAAGGGAAAAATGAAGGGGGGGAATTGGAGGGGGAGATGAACCATGAGAGACAATGGGCTCTGAAAAACAAACTGAGGGTTCTAGAGGGGAAAGGGTGGGGGAATGGGTTAGCCAGGTGGTGGGTATTAAGGAGGGCACGTATTGAATGGAGCACTGGGTTTTATACGCAAACAATGAATCATGGAACACTACATCAAAAACTAATGATTAATGTATGGTGATTAACATAACATAATAAAATAAAAAAATTAAAATTAAAAAAATCATCTTTTATCAGCAAACTAAAAATAAAGGCTTTTCTCATATCATGATCCATTGTTTTTCTTATATATCAATTTCTCTGCCTTTTAGGAGTATTATATGATGTAGTCATATTGTGCAGCTTAACTCTATAAAAATATGTACCTGCTCAGAATTACATGATGGGTTCAAATATATGCAGGGTTTAATCAGTGTTTAGTGCCACTTTAAATGTGGCATTCAATCCATACTTACATTTTCTAATACCAAACGAGTAAAAGCATCATTTATATTTATGTAGCCAAATCAGGAGAATTATATGTATTTTTAGTAAAGATACTATATTATTTAAGAATGGAACAAATTGAGCATAATCTGATTATGATTTTCATCTACAAATTGCTGATATAAAATGTAATTTTGTGTGGGAAAAAAAATCCAGCTGTGTCATCTTTGTTGCTATTCCAAGAATCCTTTATTTTATTATTATTATTTTAAATGAATTACTAAGCTTAAATGTTTAAGATTGACTTTGTTTTAAAATCAAGTAATGAAATGAAATTAAATATCTCTCAGTATTATACATTCTACTAACAGCCTTTTATAATCAGAGAGATCAGTTAATTGCCATATTTATTTCCATTTTGGTATAATAATTAAGTTAATTTCATTTATTGATACATTTTGTGGGAATGTGTAAGGCACTGATTTTCTCAAAAACTAAAATCAAAATTTTAATTCCTCCTGTAGCCTGAAGAAACAAACAATAACAAAACAAACTCCATGTCTCTGTGTTGAATAATACATCTTTTTCTAAGTTTACTCTTTGGTAAAATAAACTTAAGCTGGACACAAAATAAAGACATTCAGATTTCCCTCTAATTAAAATATACTAAAAATTTATATAGTGATTATAGGCATGAAGATAAAAAATAAATATTATAATCAATGATTGCTCATGCATATGTGTGTATATATGTACATATGCATATGTTTCTATACATCACATATAATAAACATGTTCTTTTTTTTCCTTCCTCTACAAGGAGAGAATAGTAGAGTGGCTTGACAGTTTGCATTTTTCAAAGATGGGTAGAACAATTTCTCCCCTTGTATATTCTCTTCTTCTAAAGCAATTTTCACTCTTCTCATTGTGGAGTGCAGTGTCTGTTTTCTCCCCTTGGATCTGGATAGGTGTATGTATATGGCAAAAATGATGCTCTATGACTTCCAAAACTGGGTCATCAAAGACAAAATAGTTTCCATTTGATTATATTGAGATACCTTTCCCTGGAACAGAGTTACTAGGCTATGTGAAAGTTCAAGTAGCCTTTGAAAAGTTTCACCCAGAAATAAACTCCATGAGACTTTCCTTCCCTCCTTACCCTCCACATACACACAGTGGCCTGGTTGAGCTTCCAGGCTTAGCCAGCACCAGTTTATCAGCTATGTGCCTGAGTCATCTTGAAAGTGAGTAATCCGGCTCTCTAGAAAGCTACCCCAGATGAATCCATATAGAATCTGCCCATATTCAGATTTTTCAACAAAATAAATAATTGTTTTGTTTTATGTCCTGAAATTACATTCTAAAAGGCAATTGAGTTTCCACCTGGTTCGTTTGCAACCCTTGCCTCTGGAGTCCTGAGCGCCATTTAAGAAATCCAAGCCTACCATGCTGTCAGGATGCTCAAGGCCATTTGTAGGTGAATGACAGATTATCAGCTTGTCCATGTCCCAGCTGAGATCTCCAGTGACAGCTACCATCAACTATCAGGCATGTAAATAAAGAAGTCTCTAAATGAGTCTGGCCGTGAGCTGGCCAGGCATTGTTAATCTGTGACTCCTTCCTACTGAGTCCTTACATAACAAGGACCAGAGAGAAATCACCGCACTGTGTCTGTTCTGACTTGCTATTTCACAGAGTCTGTGAGCATAAGTATATGGTTGTTTTCAGACATCAACTTTTGAGGTAATTTTTTACACATAAATAGATAGGTGGCCCAAAGGCAGTATCAGTGATGGGATGCTGCCCTTACAAAATCTAAAATATGTTGTGGTGGTGTTGGTCATTGGGAAGAAGCTGGTAGGGCATCAAGGAGACCATTAGCGAGAGCCTCTAGGGCCCCAAAGACAATGTTAGTACAAGTATAAAAAACTGTGAGGAGGCTGTAGATGAGGTTTAAAGAAAGTGAGCAAAATGTTATTGTAAGCTGGAGGAAAGGAGAGCCTTTCCTGCAAGAAGCAGAAAGTATAAAACTGACAACTACGGTAGTATAGAAAATAGGGGATATACTAATGTACTTGGTGATCTCACTGAGGAGATTTCCAGGCAAAGTTTTGAGTATACTATCATTTTCTAGCAGCCAAATATACAATGAGAGAGGGAAAAATTTAGTGTAAACATAAATGATCCCAGACTTGCAGAGTTTGCAAATGAAACTTTCTCATTTCTAAACTCCCCTGAGAAAAAAATTCATAAAGTAAGGAATAGCCACCAGTCATAGATTAACTCCCAGGCACCATCAGGGAAATGTGTCATGGTAAAGATGAAACTAAGGGTGCAACTTTAAGACCATTTGTTAAGACCTCCAAAAAGGCCTCGTAGACCCTTTAACACACACAAAGACCTTCAAAGGACCTTAATAACATGCTCTGTGGTCATCTTTGTTAAAAAAATAGGGTTTCTAAGAGTCTTTTTTTTTTTTTTAAAGATTTTTTATTTATTTATTTGAGAGAGAGAGAATGAGAGATAGCACGAGAGGGAAGAGGGTCAGAGGGAGAAGCAGACTCGCTGCTGAGCAGGGAGCCCGATACGGGACTTGATCCCGGGACTCCAGGATCATGACCTGAGCCGAAGGCAGTCGCCCAACCAACTGAGCCACCCAGGCGCCCTCTAAGAGTCTTGAGAGGCTGTGTCTCATGGTAGTTTCGGAGGGTGCCGCCCTTGACAAGTTTCTGTGGCTGTGGCTTTTCTCTAACAGAGTATATTATAAATTGATCCCCAGAAAGCCTACATGTTATTTTAAAGAGATGATATATTGAGTTGATAGCAGGAGGGACAATATAAAATAAATGAAGGCTCTCACACTTTTAAGGAAAACAGGCAGGAAATAGGCTAAGAAAACTACTCAGTTGCAAATATAAGCCATTTCTTATGGGGGAAAAAAAAAGGATGCCTCAAAGGACAAACTCAGAGCATGGAGCCTAGAGCCACCAAGAACTCCCACGCAGTGGAATTAACTCTAAACACTGAACTGGGCATATGTGCCTGGCTGGATTCTGAAAAAAAATTTGTGGATAGTGTGTCTCCTGTTTTAGAATGGGAGTGTCTATATCAACTCTTCCATGCCTCTCCCCTCATTGTATGCTGCCTGGGTGGGGGGCCCATAATCTGTTCCCTTAGTTCACAGGTCATCGGTTTGAGAGAAAATTTGTTCAAGGACTTCGACACAAAGTGTGAAACCTGAGGGGTCTCATATATCAGTGAGCCAGATTTACCTGAGGATATCTTGTGCTTTGATGAACTGATGTTATATTAGGATAAGGCTTAGGAATTTGGGGGACAGATATTGCTATATTTTGTTTGTGAGGAGGAAGTGGATTATTTTAGTTAGAAGGCGGACTGGTAAATTGTATTTTCCAAAAAGGGTTGCAGAAATATCTCCCATATCACATGTTATTTTTATGATGTGATTTTGACACCTCTCTCACTCAGAATTGGGGTCTGTATTCTCTTCTTTTTAATCTAGGCAAACTTGTTAGTATGGCAGCAATAGGGCTATGGTACATCCAAGTACAGATCATAAAAGGCAATATGGTTTGCGTATGATTATCTTGGAGCGTTTGCTTTTATAGATCTGAGGAACCATGAAGTCAATATGTGTTGAGAAGAAGTCAAGGCCACATGGAAAAGCTGTGTGTAGGTGTCCTGGCCAGCAACTGTAGGTGAAGCCTTTAGCTTTTGCATCATTAAATTTAATTGATTTATATTTTTTTAATAGTCATGACTATATTAAGATTTATGTCACATATTTTATATGCAATGCACTTTTTCTCATTTTAAGAAGAGAGAAAATTTTCTTCTGCTGATTTGAAAATATTACATATATTTCTAAGTATGGTGGTTATTCATAACTTATTGAAACTCTATGTTTGGATTTCCTTGCAATTGTTCAGTCATTGACTCTTGAGTCAGCCTGGCCATTACTTTAAGATTCTCTTTAGCCACACTTATCTGTCCATCTCATAATATTGATATCCTTTGGTTTTAGTCTGCAATGATAGGAATGTAATTTCCATTTCTTTTCCATTTTTAGTCTTGATATTTTTATATGACAATAATTTTTAAATATTTTTTGTATGACAACATTCCTCCGGTATTTTTAATTACAACTTTATTTTAAAGATTTATTTATTTATTTGGGAGAGAAAGTGTGCACACATGTGATGGGGCAGGGCAGAGGGAGAGAAAATCTCAAGCAGACTCCCCGCTGAGCCCAAGGAGGAAGGAGCCTCGATCCCACTACCCCAAGATCATGACCTGAGCCAAAATTGAGTCAGATGCTTAACCGACTGAGCCACCTATGTGCCCCTACATCTTTATTTTAAATATCAGTTTAGTTTGGCATAAAAATAATAATATACAGTTCTTTATCTTTTACACTTTGAAGATATTACTCCACTGTCTTCTTGTCATTAGTGTTGTTTATAAATCTAATAATGATTTGATTAGATTTTTTTAAAGAAAATCTTTGTTTCTCTATTATGTGTCTGACTCTAGCTTTTTAAAAGATCTTTATACTATGAGATTTTTTAATATGAAATATTTTCTCTCCCTCTAATATTTGGATCTGTTTTCTTTACTGTTTCAAATATTTCCTTTGCTCCATATATGTTTTAGCTCTTTCTAGGACTCTTTTTTTTAAAGATTTTATTTATTTATTTGAGAGAGAGAATGAGAGAGAGTACATGAGAGGGGGGGAGGTCAGAGGGAGAAGCAGACTCCCTGTTGAGCAGGGAGCCCGATGCGGGACTCCATCCCAGGACTCCAGGATCATGATCTGAACCGAAGGCAGTCGCTTAACCAACTGAGCCACCCAGGTGTCCCTCTTTCTAGGACTCTTATTTTAGGGATTTACATGTCTATTTCTGTGCTATATGTACCTCAAGTTTATATTCTTTCATTATTTTATATTCTTTTCTGATGATTCATGGAAGGCTTTTTAAACTTAATATTCCAGTTTAATAAAATGACACTTTTGGCTGTATTATTCTGTTATAGAATCCTTCTACTGAATTGTTTACAATTCCAATACAAATATATTTTTATAAAAGCTATTTCCCTTTGGTTCTTCTTTATAATTTTCTCATCTTCATATTACCAATAATTTTATAGTAGTTTTGCTTTCCTTTTTCAAATATTTGATTTTTCTTTAAATCATAACCATTTACAATCCCTAGAGGATTATGAACAACTAGAGCAGAAAATATAGAGAAATAGGGGCTAAAACCCCAAACTTTTGCTTGTCCTGGTGAATTGAATAGCTGGGTTGAAAATAGTCAAGAACAGACAAGCAGCTGCAGTGAGAATTTCTATCTCTAGATTTTCTGCCATCCCCCCCCCCCCCCCGCACAAAAAGCAAATTGCTTATCAAGGAGATACCATGTATCTACTTTTATGAAGTGACTCTCTCCTTTGTTATCCTCCAGCCCTTGAGAAATGGAGGGAACAGGGAGACAACACAAGCTAAAGCATCAGAAAACCATTTTATTCTGGTTTTATGCTCCTTTCTTATGCAGACTCTGGCAGCATCCTGGTGCTTTTCTACATTAGGTTCAATTTATACTAAGCAGTATTAAGCAACAGTAAAATATATTATCTTTTATTGAAATATAATTGACATATAACATTGTATTTGTTTCAGGTGTACAATGTAATGATTCAGTACTTGTATATATTACAAAATAATCATCACATTCTCAACTGTCATCTCTACATTTAGGTCAATTTACGCTAAGCAATAATAGGCACCAGTAAAATATATTTTCTATTCACCTTACTCAGACTATTATTTAAGTTGAAAATTGCATCTTTCAAAATAACATATTTCAGTAGTTGTCACTATATTCTTTATTGGATTATTTTTCTCTTTAGATTTAAAGAGCAACATACAGGAAACAGAGAAACTAAGAGAAAACTAAGTGCTGATATCTCAAGTTTGCTTAATTATATTTCATTGTGGACTAATTCATTCCTTAAGCATTCCAGTATTTAATTTTAATATATTTAATTATTTATATGTTTTAAATTTTAATTTTAAAAGAATTTAAATATTCAACTCTGTCCACAGATTTTTTGATACTCCTCCTTTCAAGAGGTGGAGCCTAATCCCACACCCCGTTTGTGTGGGCTGGACTTAAGCACTTGCTTCTAGCAAATAGAATTAATTGGAAGCAACTATGTATGTCTTTAGGGACTAGATCACAAAAGGGACTGTAGCTTTCTCCTAGCTCTCCCTCTCGGATTATTGTCCAAAAGGGTGAGTTGCCAAATGTGGAGGATACATAAGCATCCTGTGCAGACATCCACATTGTGAAGAACCGAAGACTTTTGCTAATAACCATATGGATAAGTCATTTTAGAAACAAATCTTGCAGCCCTAGTCAAGCCTTCAAAAAATGTAGACCTGGGTGAACTCGTGCTTGCAACCTCTGGAGAGATCCTAAGCCAGAACCACCCAGAGAAGCTGTTCCTGAATTCCTAACCAACAGAAAGTCTGGGATAATAAATGTTTTCTCTTTAAAGCCACCAAATTTTGAAGTGATTTGTTAGGCAGCAATAGATAACTAATACAGCATCTTGAAACTTAATAGGCTAATGCAATTGGGTTTAATTTCTCTATTTTTAGAATATTTGTTATTCTCATTGTTTTTTGAATTAAGAATGGTATATGTTTTTATATATATATTATATTTATTATATATATTTATTTATTTAAAGATTTTATTTATTTGAGAGGTAGTATGAGCAGGAGGGAGAGGCTGAAGGAGAGGGACAAGTAGACTCCATGTTGAGCACAGAGCCTGATGTGGGGCTCGATCCCAGGACTCTGGGATCATGATCTGAGCTGAAGGCAGACGCTTAACCAACTGAACCAACTAGGTGCCCCAAGTATGTGTATTTTGGTAAAAATCACAAAACTTTCCCAAAAGTGGACATGCCCTTTTGCATTTACACCAGCAATGAATAAGAATTCCTCTTTCTATGAATCCTCACCAGCATTTGGTGCTGTCAGTGTTTGGATTTTGGCCATTCTGGTAGGTGTGTAGTGGTATCTCATTGTTTTTTTAATTTGTATTTCCCTAATGACATAAGATATTGAACATCTTTTCATATACTTATTCACCATCTATATGTCTTCTTTGGTGAATTGTCTGTTAAGATCTTTTGCCTATTTGTTCATTTTCTTATTGTTGAACTTTAAGAATTCATTGTATATTTTCTATACCAATCCTTTATCAGAGATGTCTCTGTAACTGTTTTCTTCCAGTATTTCTTCAGCCTTTTTGCTTATATTTTTATTCTATTGACAATGTCTTTTATCAATCTGAAGTTTATAATTTTAATGAATTCCAACTGGACTTCATTAACATTATCAATTGTTTCTTTCATAGATTTTGCCTTTCATGTTGTATCCAAAAAGTCATCTCCATATCCAAGTTTACCTAGATTTTTCTCCTATACTATCTTCTAGGAGTTTGTTAGTTTTGCATTTTACATTTAGGTATACAGTCCAGTTTGAGTTAATTTTTATGAAGCGTGCAATACCTATGCCTCGATTCATTGTTTTACATGTCATTATTAATACCATTTTTTTAAAGACTCTCTTTTGTCCATTTATTACCTTTGTGTAGCATACTTTTAAAATCATTTTTATTTAGGTATAATTTATATTATGAATTTAATCAGTTTTAAGTGTAAAATTAGATGAGCTTTGACAAATATGTTTAGCTACCAAAATAATGATAATAAAGAATATCTTCATCACCTGAAATAATTCTCTGGTTACTGTTTGTAGTTAATTTCATCCCCTTAATCCCAAGCAATGATCTGATTTCAATCACAATAGATTTGTCTTTTTGTCAGTTTTATTTAAAAGGAATTATGCATTACATTATCTTTTATGTATGTCTTTTCATTTAGAATTATTTTTTTGAGATTCATTTGAATAGAGTGAATTAAGTATAATTTGGGGACTTTTAGATGTATCTCTGCTATAAACATTTGAGGACAGATCTTTCTGTGAACCATACATTTTCTTCAATGTACATCTGCAGTGGAATTTCTGAGTCACATGATGAATAAACATATAACTGTTTGAGAGATGGTAGAAGAACCCACCAAGATTACCCTTCTGCATTCTCACCAATAGTGTTTGAGAGTTCCAGCGGCTCCTCATTCCCATCCTTACCTGCTATCTTCCAAGTCTCTAGTTTTAGCCATTTTGCTGGGTGTAGAGACATCTCACTGCGGTTTTATTTTATATGTACCTAATGCTTAATGGTGCTGGATATCTTTTTAATATACTTATTTTCTGTTTGAATATTTTCCTTGGCAAAGTGTCCAATAAAGTATTTTATCCATTTTTACTGCTTATTAAATTTATGAGTTATTATTGAAGAGTCCTTTATATATTTTAAATATCTATTTATTTGAGAGAGTGAAAGAGGGAGAGAGTGGCAGAGGGAGAAGGAGGGAGAATCCCAAGCATGCTCCACACCTCCCACACCCAGTGTGGAGCCCTACACAGGACTTGATCTCAGGACTCTGAGATCATGACCCTGAAATCATGACCTGAGCTGAAATCAAGAGTTGGAGGCTTAACCAACTGAGCCATCCAGGCGCCGCCGTCCTTTATATATTTTAAATAGAAATCCTTTATCAGATATATGATTTGCAAGTATTTTATCCATCTCAGAAGAGATTTTGCATTTTCTTTTTTTTCTTTTTTTTTAAAGATTTTATTTATTTATTCATGAGAGACAGAGCGAGAGAGAAAGAGAGAGAGAGAGAGAGGCAGAGGGAGAAGCAGCCTCCCAAGGAGCAGGGAGCCCGATGCGGGACTCGATACCAGGACCCTGGGATCATGACCTGAGCTGAAGGCAGACGCTTAACCATCTGAGCCACCCAGGCGCCCGAGATTTTGCATTTTCTTAAGTGTGTTTTGAAAAGCACAAATTTTTATGAAGTCCAAATTTTGTATCCTGTGTAAAGAATCCTTGCATAAACCAAGACCACAATTTTTTTTCTCTCTTTTCTTCTAGAAACTTTACAGTTTGACCTGATATAGTCATTTCCATGATCCATTTTGAGTTATTTTTTGCATCATGTGAGTTATAGGATGAAATTTACTCTTTTGTATATAGACGTAAAATGTCTTCAGAATTTTTTTTTCTTTGGTAAAGACTACCCTTTCCTCATTTTCTTGTCACCTTCTGGAAAATAAATTAACCATATATATCTTATTTGGGCTCCGTAGTCTCTTCCCATTGATCAGTATATTTTCACCATAACACCACACTGCTATTACTTAAAAAATGAGTTAATTTTTAACCTTGTTTGTAAAGCAAATCTTAACTAAACAAAAAAAAAAACCTCACATATACAATAAAGATCTGTAATGCTTATTTGGAAGTGTTTTGAAACGCTTGGGGACTTATTTTTCCCCTAAAGTTAGAAGGGGATGAATAATCATTTAGCCAATTTTAATAACTGAAAATGCAATCATGTGAAATCAAATGCTTTACTCCTTTGTATTTCCATCAATAAAGGTACAGGACATAAAAATCTAAATATAATGATTGTAGTGATTCATTTTGAATTATTTATATCAGATATAAAAATCATTTTCTGATTTTACAGTGTCTTAAATATTTTACTACTACTTCTCAGAAATAATCTGCTACAAAATTCATTAAAATATATGATGACTATGTATTTTTTCACACCAAGGAAATAAAGTGTCACTAAATCACTAACATTAAACTTTGGTACTCCGTGTCAGCTATCCCACTAAAATTCTACATGTTTCTTAAAAGTCACATCTATGTGTAATATAAGTACAAAATTAAAGCCCTTAGTGGTTTCCATACTTATTTGTCTTGTATAAACCTCATAATTAACTGAAAGACTAAAGAAAAATGAGATACGGTCTTGTTTCGTATGAATTCGATTAGGATTCACAAATCTAAATTCTGGCCTTGTTTTCCCAGTAACTGGTGTTTTGCTGTTTTTTTTTGCATCTAAACTCTAGAGCCTCCATTTTCTAACGGGTGAATAATAAAAGCTGGGCCCCAGCATAATTTTTCAATAATTTTCAATTTTAAATAATTAATCATTATTCCAATTCAGCTCAGACATGTGGAGAAACAAGAAACAAACAAACAAACAAAAAAAGGTAACTGTCACACTTAAAAGAAAAATGAAGGACAAACTGCAAATTAATTGTTTTTCTTGACGTTTTAGAGGGGACTGAGATCACAGGGTAAGTAATCAACCTGAAAGCTAGAGACTGAGATCTGCAGGGTGAAGCAGAATCTGAGTATTTTCCTACTTGGCACTACCTATGACCATCTAAGCCAGTAAGAAGATACAGCTAGAAATTTTTAATACATCTACAGAGGTCAAATGTTCTTGCAAACGTTTCTTCCAGGAATACCACAAGAAGCTCAAAGGATATTTGGGAAACCCTGAGAAAATTTCCCTTGTGGTGCTGGATAGGGGATGAGACTAGAAGCCACTGTTAAATCTGCCTGCAGCACATCTCTGTCTTCCCTTGGACCAAAATATTTAATATTCAGGGTGAAAGACAACAGAATTGTAGACTGAGGGCCCTGGTGGAACCCACTGCAGTTGGGAGGTAGGGAACAGAAAAAAAACAAACATCTAACTCCCAGGGGAGGGGATGGCATGCCTACCAGAGCCAACATATATCTGAAGGAGAGACAGGAACATTTCTGAAGGCCATATGCTGAGATCCATGTTCAGAAAATCAGAGACTCCTCATCTCTTCTCTGTCTACCCTGGAAGGTGACAAGTACCGCCTACCACGTGTTGAATACATTTAATATTGGAATACGGCTGTGATAGTGGTAACAGAGTCTCCTGGAGAACAGCACAAAGATGAAACCCAAAGTCAGGGGCGCCTGGGTGGCTCAGTCAGTAAAGCATCTGCCTTTGGCTCAGGTCATGATCCCAGGGTCCTGGATCAAGCTCCATGTCAGGCTCTCTGCTCAGCAGGGAGCCTGCTTCTCCCTCTGCCTGCCTCTGTGTGTGTCTGTGTCAAATAAATAAATAAAATCTTGAAAATAAAAGAAACCCCAAGTCAAACAAATATACTAAAAATAGAGCAAACTTCAAACCGCTACTAACTTCTGTCTAGGTGAAAACAATTATAAAACCCATATATAAGTATGGTACAGATTTTGGAACTACCAGAAAGGCATTTTTAAAATACCTATGATTGGCATGCCTGGGTGCCTCAATCCGTTGAGCAACTGCCTTCCACTCTGATCATGATCCCAGGGTCCTGGGATTGAGCCCCATGTCAGGCTCCTTCCTCAGCAGGGATCCTGCTTCTCTCCCTGCTCGTGCTCTCTCCCTCTGTCAAATAAATGAATTAAATCTTTAAAAAAGTAAAAATAAATAGCTATGATTAGTATGCTAAAGGTTCTAATGAAAACGATAGGCAACATGAAAGATCAAATTGGTAATTTTAGCAGAGACATGGAAGCTTAAGGAAAGAATTAAATTGAAATGATAAAAATAAAACACATAAATAAAGATTAATGATGATTTAGATGGACTCATCAGTAGACTCCGAAGAGACTAGGAATACAACCTAGGAAAGAATTAGCCAGTTTGGCAATAAATAGATCGATAGGATTTCCTCGCTACTCCCCAAGGTGGGGTAGGGGGACAATAAAATGCAAAGGGAAAAAAGGGGGGGAAAAAGATAGCACAGAGGCTCTGAGACCTGTGGAATGATATTATATCACATACTTTAACATAAATCCAACTGTAACTTCTGAAGGAGAAGAAAGAGGGGAGTGGGATGAAGATATACTTGAAGAAATCACATTCAAGAACATTGCAAATATTTGACAGACACCAAACAAAATACCTAGTATTCTCAGAGAATAAGTATTTGCAATCACAGAAGTGTTTAACAAAACAACACTAAGGGAATAAAATGGAAACTTAGGTGTATCACATTGAAACTTCAAATACAAAAGAGAGAAAAAATTAAAGACAAGCAGAAAAAAGAGTCAAATTGCTTGGAAAAAAACAATGGTAAGAATATATCAGACCTTGTGCCTGAAACCATGCAAATAAAAATACGGTGGAGTGACATTTTTAAATTGCTGAAAGAAAAACTATTTTTTCCACTTTTTGGTGGGAATGTAAAATAGCACAACCACATTTTCAGTTAGTCTTGCAGTTTCGATTTTTACTTTCTTTTAGAAAAAATATTTTATTTTGAAATAATTATATTTTAATAAGAAGTTGCAAAGATATAAGATAGTAGAGAGGTTCTGTGTATCTTTCACCCAGTTACCCTAAATCGTTAGGTCTTACCTAAGTATAGTACCATACCAAAATGAGGTAATTGACACTGGTATAATATATGTATACAGATCTATGTCACTTTATAATGTGTAGTCCTAAAATCACCACCAAAATCATGATAGAAAACTATTCCATCCACAAAGATTGCTCTTGTGCTGTCCCTTTATTAGAAGTCACACCCTCCTCTCTAATGTCTCTAACCCTTGAATACCACAAGTTTGTTCCCCATCTCTGTACTTTTGTCATTCAAGAATGTTATATAAATAGAAGAGCACACTGTGTAACTTTCTGATACGAGATTTTTTTCACTTAACAATGCCCTTGAGATTTATCCATTTTTTTTTCATTTGTCAGTAGTTTTTTTTTTTTAATTACTCTTTAGTATCCCATGCTATGGATTTACCTCAGTTTGTTTAACCATTAACACATCATAGGGCATTTGGATTATTTCTATTTTGACTATCACAGATAAAACTACTATTAAAATCACATATAGTTTTTTTTGTGTGTGAACTCAAGTTTTCATATCTCTAAGGATATATGTCTAGAAATATGATTGCTGAGTTATATGGTAAATCTATATGTAGTTTTTAATCTTCCAGAGGATCTGTACCATTTTATATTCCTACCAGCAATAAATAAAGAAAAAAAAGTGGGAAAGACATTGGAAATTTAAGGTATATAAACCACTAACAAATTGATAAGAAAAAGAAAAACAACTCCTCCAAAATGGAAAAAATACTATAAATAGCAAATCAGAAAAGAACATAAAAATGGAAATTAAATGTATGAAAAGATGAGCAACTCAGTAGTAAGCAGGGAAGTACAAGCTCACATACAGTAAGATACTAATTCATAGTAACAAGTTGGCGAGAAATTAAAACCCTCGAAATAGCGAATATTTGTAACAAGGTCAAGCCACTGGAACTTTTTATGTTCCTAGCAGAATTGTCTTTGAGTATCACCACCTTGAGGCGCAATTTGGCAATATCCGGTGAAGCTGAAGATGCAGCTAAAAGACAATTTACTGGAAACATAATGTCCTTTTGACCTACCCGAGTTTGCCTACTGCTACTGTAAACAACTACTGACCTGTTAGTATACTGACTCTAACCTCATCTGCCTGGATCCTCCTTCTCTGGTTGAGCCCTTCCACCGGAAATAAATGGGACATCAATAATGGATGTGGGAGCAATCAAGAAGTGCCTGTGTTATTATGAGCAACTGTATGGCAGCAAATTAGATCATCTGGAAGAAATGTATGCATTCCTAGAGATGTATAAACTACCAAAACTGAACCAGGAAGAAATAGAAAGCCTGAACAGACCTATAACCACTAAGGAAATTGAAGCAGTAATCAAAAATCTCCCAACAAACAAAGGCCCAGGGCCAGATGGCTTCCCAAGGGAATTCTACCAAACATTTAAAGAAGAATTAATACCTAATTCTTCTGACAGTGTTCCAAAAAATAGACATAGAAGGAAAACTCCAAACTCGTTTTATGAGACCACCATTACCTTGATCCCAAAACCAAAGACCCCAACAAAAAGGAGAATTACAGACCAATATCCTTGATGAACTTGGATGCAAAAATTCTCAACAAAATACTAGCCAATAGGATCCAACAGTACATTAAAAGGATTATTCACCATGACCAAGTGGGATTTATCCCTGGGCTGCAAGGCTGGTTCAACATCAGCAAATCATTCAATGTGATACAATGCAGAATAAAAGAAAAGAACAAGAACCATATGATTCTCTCAATAGATGCAGAAAAAGCATTTGACAAAGTACAGCATCCTTTCTTGATCAAAACTCTTCAGAGTATAGGGATAGAGGGTACATACCTCAATATCATAAAAGCCATCTATGAAAAACCTACGGCGAATATCATTCTCAAAGGGGAAAAACTGAGAGCTTTCCCCCTAAGGTCAGGAACACGGCAGGGATGTCCACTATCACCACTGCTATTCAACATAATATTAGAAGTCGTAGCCACAGCAATCAGACAACAAAAAGAAATCAAAGGCATCCAAATCGGCACAGAAGTCAAACTCTCACTCTTTGCAGATGATAAGATACTTTATGTGGAAAACCCAAAAGACTCCACCCCAAAACTGCTAGAACTCATACAGGAATTCAGTAAAGTGGCAGGTTATAAAATCAATGCACAGAAATCAGTTGTCTTTCTATACACGAACAACAAGACGGAAGAAAGAGAAATTAAGGAGTCGATCCCATTTACAATTGCAGCCAAAACCATAAGATACCTAGGAATAAATCTAACCAAAGAGGCAAAGAATCTGTACTCAGGAAACTATAAAATACTCATGAAAGAAATTGAGGAAGACACAAAGAAATGGAAAAACGTTCCATGCTCATGGATTGGAAGAACAAATATTGTGAAGATGTCAATGCTACCTAGAGCAATCTACACATTTAATGCAATCCTTATAAAATACTATCCACTTTTTTCAAAGAAATGGAACAAATAATCCTAAAATTTGTATGGAACCAGAAAAGACTCCGAATAACCAGAGAAATGTTGAAAACAGAAAGCAAAGCTGGTGACATCACAATTCCGGACTTTAAGCTCTATTACAAAGCTGTCATCATCAAGACGTATGGTACTGGCACAAAAACAGACACATAGATCAATGGAACAAAATAGAGATCCCAGAAATGGACCCTCAACTCTATGGTCAACTCATCTTCAACAAAGCAGGAAAGAATGTCCAATGGAAAAAAGACAGTCTCTTCAACAAATGGTGTTGGGAAAATTGGACAGCCACATGCAGAAGAATGAAATTTGACCATTTCCTTACACCACACAGAAAAATAGACTCCAAATGGTTAAAAGACCTACATGTGAGACAGGAATTCATCAAAATCCTAAAGGAGAACACAGGCAGCAACCTCTTCGACCTCCACCGCAACAGCTTCTTCTTAGAAACATCAGCAAAGGCAAGGGAAGCAAGGGCAAAAATGAACTACTGGGACTTCATCAAGATAAAAAGCTTTTGCACAACAAAAGAAACTGTCAACAAAACCAAAAAACACCTGACAGAATAGGAGAAGATATTTGCAAATGACATATCAGATAAAGGGCTAGTATCCAAAATCTATAAAGAACTTATCAAACTCAACACCCAAGGAACAAATAATCCAATCAAGAAATGGGCAGAAGAAAAAATGAAAAGATATTTTTCCGAAGAAGACATCCAAATGAGCAACAGACACATGAAAAAGTGCTCAACATCGCTTGGCCTCAGGGAAATCCAAATCAAAACCTCATTGAGATATCACCTCACACCAGTCAGAATGGCTAAAATTAACAAGTCAGAAAACAACAGATGTTGGTGAGGATGTGGAGAAAGGGGAACCCTCCTACACTGTTGGTGGGAATGCAAGCTGGTGCAGCCACTCTGGAAAACAGAATGGAGGTTCTTCAAGAAGTTGAAAATAGAGCTACCCTACGACCCAGCAATTGCACTACTGGGTATTTACCCCAAAGATAAAAATGTAGGGATCTGAAGGGGTACATGCACCCCAGTGTTTATAGCAGCAATGTCCACAATAGCCAAACTATGGAAAGAGCCAAAATGTCCATCGACAGATGAATGGATAAAGAAGATGTGGTATTTATATACAATGGAATATTATGCAGCCATCAAAAAGATTGAAATCTTGCCATTTGCAACAACATGGATGGAACTGGAGGGTATTATGATACTGAGTGAAATAAGTCAATCAGAGAAAGACATGTATCATATGACCTCACTGATATGAGGAATTCTTAATCTCAGGAAACAAACTGAGGGTTGCTGGAGTGGTGGGGGGTGGGAGGGATGGGGTGGCTGGGATGGACTTTGGGGAGGGTATGTGCTATGGTGAGCGCTGTGAATTGTGTAGGACTGTTGAATCACAGACCTGTACCCCTGAAACAAATAATACATTGTATGTTAAAAAAAAAAAAAGAAGATAGTAGGAAGGGAGAAATGAAGGGGGGGATATCAGTGGGGGTGACAAACCATGAGAGACTATGGACTCTGAGAAACAAACTAGGGTTCGAGAGGGGAGGGGGTGGGAAGATGGGTTAGCCTGGGGATGGGTATTAAAGAAGGCACGCACTGAATGGAGCACTGGGTGTTATGTGCAAACAATGAATCACGGAACACTACATCAAAAACTAATGATATAATGTATGGTGATTAACATAACATAATTAAAAAAAAGTGCCTATGTTAACAATGCTGGGGACATCCTTTTTTTTTTAAATATATAATTTGTTTTACAGAAGTTGCTTTGTTTTTTTGTTTTTTTTAAAATTTTTTATTGTTATGTTAATCACCCTACATTACATCATTAGTTCTTGATGTAGTGTTCCATGATTCATTGTTTGTGTATGACACCCAGTGCTCCATGCAGTACGTGCCCCCTTTAATACCCATCACCAGGCTAACCCATCCCCCCACCCCCCTCCCCTCTAGAACCCTCAGTTTGTTTTTCAGAGTCCATCGTCTCTCATGGTTCATCTCCCCCTCTGACTTACTCCCCTTCATTCTTCCCCTCCTGAAGGTGCTTTGTTTTTAAAGATTTTCTTATTTATTTGAGAGAGAGCGAACGAGCACATGTGATGAGAGTCACGGGAGGGGCAGAGGGAGAAGTGGACTCCCTCCTAAGCAGGGAACCAGATATGGAACTTGATCTTAGGACCCTGAGATCATGACCTGAGCTGAAGTCAGTTGCTTTACTGACTGAACCACCCAGGCACCCCTGACAACTCTTAACATAGGAGATGGAAAGGCAGCTACATGTTCCAGCCTCGTTGTACTCTGGCAGAATAATCCTGAGGCATGTTCCTTACAATCCCCAGAGGTTTTGCATCCCTGTGGCTTGGTGTGGTATTCAGCTTGTTAAAACATATTTTATTGCCCATTCTCTCTTTCCTGTTTTCCTTTCTCTATTTTCTCTTTTGTGGTGCCTGGGATATTCTCCAAAACAAATTGTCTGTATCCAAATTCTTGACTCAGTTGGATTTGGCAGGGCAGGGGGTGGGGGGGTGTCAAACTAAAACAGAGTAGAATGTTCATTGCAGCATGATTTGTAAGAGTGAAAAATTGAAGACATTTTATTTTGTTTTTTCACATTATCTTAGCAAAATAAATCAAGATTTTTTTCATCTACAGGAATTAAGTATTTGTATCAGTTTAATACTCCCTGAATCTTTTAAATCAAATTTACAATCTTAGATAGGATCAATACAAGCTGTACCACAGTTTGGCGTAAGTATAGAGCACACATTCAAGTGACTATCAAGTAATAGGATTAAACACATGCTTGGAAATAAATACAGATCAAGTTTTGAGTGAATGATCGTGGTAATGTTCATTCCAAGACAATTCTGAAAAATCAAATAGTAAGTAAAATTGTATTTTCTTTGGTGAATCAACAATTCAGTTTTATTTTACTTTGTATTAGTTTCCTCAGGCTGCCATAACAAAATAGCACAAATGCGGTGGCCTAAACAACAGAACTTTATTTTCTCAGAGTTCTGGTGACTGGGAGTCCAAGAGCAAGGTGCCAGAATGGTTGGTGTCTGATGAGAGCTCTCCCCTTGGGTCACAGCAACTGCCTTTCTGCTTCATGTTTACATGACCTCTTTGTACACACTTGTGGGGGTAGGGGTGGGGCACGAGGGAAAGAGAGAGGCAGACAGAGAGAGAAGGACCCCATTACCCATTGATCATTAAGAGGCTTTTGAGATTATATACAAATAAATTACTTTTTTAATCTTGATCTTCTAAGAATTTATTACAATCTGTAATCATATGTAGAATAAATGATTTGGAAGAAAACTTTGAGATTATTCACTCTAACCACCCAATGCAAGAGCTAGCTTTATGTGTTTTTGGTAAGGTGTTAAAATTATTTTTAAAGATTTTATTTATTTATTTGAGAGAAAGAGAGAATGAGAGATAGAGAGCACAAGAGGGAAGAGGGTCAGAGTGAGAAGCAGACTCCCTGCCGAGCAGGGAGCCCGATGTGGGACTCGATCCCGGGACTCCAGGATCATGACCTGAGCTGAAGGCAGTCGCTTAACCAACTGAGCCACCCAGGCGCCCAAGGTGTTAAAATTTTATTGTATCTCTAGGCAAAGGAAGCAGCAAATTATATTTACTTGAATATTTAGAAAAATCATCCTAATATTGATCCATAATATATATTCCTATAATACCCATAATACCCATACATTAGCCTATAATATATACTCTTATAATATCCATACACTAAATCTGTCACCTTAAAAATGATGTTCTTTGCTTCCACATATCATATAATTTATGTTCATGGTAATTCTAGCCCTAGAACAATTCAGGTGTCCAAACTGAACACTGTAATATGCATATTGCCTGTCAATTAACATATATCTTTCTATAAGTTTCTCATAAAGAGAGTTAGATCACTATAGAAACTCTTTATCATTTTATGCTATGTCAGTATGTCATTTCAAAATTGAGGTTGTTTGGTTGGTTATTGTTTTTTTTTTTTTTTAAAGATTTTATTTATTTATTTGAGAGAGAGAGAGAGAGAGAGAAACAGCATGAAAGGGGAGAAGGTCAGAGAGAGAAGCAGGCTCCCCGCTGAGCCGGGAGCCCGATGCGGGACTCGATCCCGGGACTCCGGGATCATGACCTGAGCCGAAGGCAGTCGCTTAACCAACTGAGCCACCCAGGCACCCCGATTATTGTTGTTTTGATAAAAGGATGAGAAAGAGAAAAATCACTTGATTTTATTCTCCACTCCTCTCCTTTGAGATATAATGTTGCTGCTATTGTTGAATAGTTGATAAAGGGTGAGTCTAAAAAAATATGGTATTGTAAGTTCAATGATTATCATATTGAACACGAGATACCATTATTATTATTATTTCTATTCATTATTTTCAGAGATTGGATTCCTATTGTAATTCAGTGTAGTTCTTCTAGATATTGTTCTTAAATTATCATCTCTAACTTTCTAAGTTATTTCCTACTTCCCATGGGATATGTAGTTTCCTGACTTTCTTGTCCTTGAAGTTTCACTGGTGAGAAGCTATCTCATGAAATAGCATGAGTGGAAGCCATTACTCTCCACTGGTAGTGGAAATAAATAGGTGGCCTTTGGAAGATGGTGGATGTGGGTTTGTGTCCATAGGTCTAGGGAATCCTCCTGACAATTACCCTCTGTGGTGTGGTAGGCAACTGAAATCATGAATGGTTTCGGAGATTCCTTCACTTAGGGATTTCTTGAAAACAGCCTTTCTGACCTTCATCCCTCCACTTTCTTTTTTTTATTATTATGTTAATCACCATACATTACATTATTAGTTTTTGATGTAGTGTTCCATGATTCATTGTTTGCGTATAACACCCAGTGCTCCATGCAGTACGTGCCCTCTTTAATACCCATCACCAGGTTTATCTCTCCACTTTTCAACAGTTGTCTTGGCTGCTAGTTCTGTGTATTAAACTCTCAGATTTTAATGACTGAGCCCTAACTGTTTAACAGTGGATATTTGGCATTCCTTGATACTGCTATTAAGTGCTTCTGTTTTATTCATAGTTTATATGATTCTGTGAGAAAAATCCCAGAATTAAAAAAAAAAAAAATGGGTCCTGTTAACTGTGTGCCTCCATCATACCCAAAGCTCTCATTGTTTTTCTCGCTATTTCAAAAACTCTTTTTTAGAATTTCAAAAACTTGATGCTAGTGGATTTTGTAATTTCAAAAACTGAGAAAATATGTAATGAAATAAAGTTAATTTACTATCAAAACATTTTGACAACGAGTCTCTTCTGGGCCAAATTCTAGACTGGCTCCTCGGAACCTGAGTGGGCCTCATCCTTGAACATGTCCTCTAGAGTCCAGTTTTAGCTAGAATCCTGTTAAGTGGGTTTAGTGGGAATTTCCCACCCTTGATATGTGATCACCCTGGATATCTGATCAAATTCCTCATCTCCACTATTTTTTGAGTGATATCTGTTCACTCCAGCCTGTCCTAACCAAGAATCGTGTTAGGTCTATAAGCCAGAATCCCCACTTATCTCTGATGTTTCACATAGTAATTTTCCATCCGTCAGTCCCCACAACCTGCTCCTTGGGTATAAATCCCCACTTGTCCATACTGTATTTGGAATTGAGCCCAGTTATATACTGAGGTCTCTTTTCTCCTATTGTAAGAGTTCCTGAGTAAAATTTGTTTTGTTTTTGTTTGTTTTTCCTGCTTTAACTACTGTCTAGCTCTGGTTTTTCCTTGACAACTTAGTTTTATATTATTTTATTTCTTCTCAAACTTTATATTATAAAAGTCAAAAATGAAATTAATCCAACATTGGGAAAACATTGAAAAAATGAGATAAAAATATCACCCTCCCTGTGATCTTGGCAAAAATAATATTAAGATATGAGGGACCACGGAGGACTCTTTGAGTCTTCCAAATAAAATAGCAAATGTAAAATTACACTGCATCACTTGAGGGATGACAGAGGTTGGTGTTCCCGTTCAAGACCAGAAAAAATCACCATCCAGTGAACACTTTTGTTGTTAAGTTGAAGGGCAAATATTTAATAAATGACAACAGAGACTAGCTCTTGCTGAAATAATCCTGGCTTGTATAGTTAAATGATTTTTTTAAAATTCTGTCATTGGGAAAAAATAAACTTATTTTAAGATTTCACTTTACTCTCGTATAATTGTTACCACTGCTGATTTCACCTAAATTATGGCATGGTTTAATTGGAGACCCTAAGCTCTGAAGGAAGTAGCTTAACTCTTTTTCCAGAATTCACTAACCACAAGTCCTAGAAAACTATAAAGAGTGAGTTTCACATTTCTGGCCTCGTTTAAGACTGAAATCATTTTGGAAGGAAATTCTGAAGAGCTTAGGAAAAACATTCAAAATTTCAATTTCTTTGAGACCTTGGAATCCTGCCCGTTAATAATCTCTATGCTCTTTGCTTAGAATTTACCCACAGCACCAACTGACAGGAAATTGCCCATCACCCTCCACCCTCCCAGCAAGATTGTGCCAAAACACTCATCAGAGACCACAGTCACAAAAATAGATCCAATTGACGACTATGCAGTGACTAAGAAACGGATGTACCGATTTAAGCTATCTTTATTCTTTTTTTCCTTGTTTTGATGGTGGTGGTAAAAAGAAAGGAAGCTACGTAATAGCATCTGGGCCAACAGCTTGTATCAAGTCCAACCCTATGTAATTTCAAATATTTGAGTTCTTAAAACATCCCTGAAAAGCGTGGTTTACAACACAAACACCACAGACATACAGTACAGATCATCTAACTACAGTCGTGCTGCCAGGCAGAGCTTGCAGCAATAGCAACAATAATAAAAGAAAATTCTCTTTGTACAGCTGAATGGCTGCACTAGAATTTTCAGTGTTCAGATGTAATTAGAAAACAGCTGTGAAGGAAAATCAATTGTTCTTGGTAGTCAATGGCTAATTTTCCACAATCAAAATAAAGAATGCAATATGACGTATTTGTAATGAGCGAGTAATTGTTTCTCTTTCGTTTATTGTTTTAACATTTTTCCCTTTACTTGTGGGAGCTGTCATTTGCTTGCTTTAGGACAACTTCTCCAAGTCTTTGCTTGTCCCACCCATATGTAAATACTAGCAACTGCCAAATAGGCTATATTGTCCAGCTCAGTTTACTCAAGAGTGCCTTGTTTATGATGGTGATTTGTGGACTAGCAAAGCAAGACTGTCCTCGCTTTTATGAATTCACAATAAAGCTTCCATAAATGGGATGATGATTAAACACTAGCATTTATTCATGGATTTAACTTTGATTCATCCCGCAAAGATCTCATGTATCAAAAAGATGCAGTTCCCAGAATTCATTGACCTGCTGCTCTAAGTTCCTCTGCATTGCAAAACAAAACTAAACTAAAACAACCACATGACCCTTTTTTATATCCTTCTTCTATCATTAGCATAGACAGGAAGGGATTGCCGCAGCAGATGGATAGAAAAGTAAACCTCTATGGTGCACATTTGGAATAAAGATAGATGGGAAATAAACTAAAATGCTACAATAGGCTAATGAGAGTAAAATTGTTTTATCATGCAAAAGAGTCTGGTTGAGAAACACCAGGAGGAATAACACTCTTATGCTGCTTTCAGCTGATAAAAAAAGAAAAAAAATGCTGATATTATTTGGTGAAATTAACCTTTATATTATTCCTTTTTTATGCTTCTGTTTTTCTGGAGCGTTCTTTGTAAGTGAATATAATGGTAATTTAAGAGAGTGAAATGAATAGTAAATAAGAGTTGAATTTCAGTTGCTGTGTGATTTTGGGACCATGCCTAAGTATTAGTTTCCCTCTATTTCTTTATAAGAGAAAGATGATAATAAATAACTGAATGTACAATCTTCCTTTTCCTAGTAATATGGTATGAACTTCACTACTGTATTAATTAATATTTGCAAAAATTTAGAGTTCTGGAGGAAAGGCATCCTTCAGTCTTTCAAAAGTGCATGATTATTGAACAATAACCAATAAGTGATAACTATCTTCATCATGTCCATTTATGCCTGTGATTGACAAATGTTTGAGAATATAGTTGAACTTTTGTCAACTTTTTTGTCTCCAGGGAGCCTGCTCCAGAATTTGTGTGGTGTTTATTAAATATTCCATTTTATGGGCTAAAAAAAAAAAAAACATTATAGACCAAAGTAGCAGGAAACTGTTTTTATGAAGCAATCTAAATTATTGACTGGGAACTAAATTTTTAAAACCACTTTTTATAATTCAAAATTTGTGAATATTATAGATTTTAAACTGAAATGCATTTTTCAAATGATTAAGACAGCATGTGGCTTTTCTTATGAGATTTTGGGGGCCACTATCCTCTGTGATTATTTATCTACCTACCTTTTATACTTTGCCATTTTAGGAAGAATACCAGTAACTTAATATTCACGACACTCCACATGAATCTCAAACTTCTACAGTTATTTACCTCTGCTTTTCTTACCCTCAGCACAGAATTCCCTTTCTTCCCACTTCCCTATTTTGGGAAAAGCACTGAAGGCAATGTCAAGAGATGTTTGATTGATTTTAAATTTGTTTTTAAGACTGGAAGGTTATATGGACAGTTTTAGACTTGTGTAAGAAAATCAATGGAAATTGGGTTGGAAGATGAAACAATAGAACAGAACTCAGGGAAGAGGCAATATGTTTGAAAGCCATTTAGGTGGTATAATTAGAACCTGACAACCAATTGAAGTGAAGGAGAAAGATAAAAGAAGAATGGAGTTCTCTAAATTTTCCAGGATGGTAGCTATTATATTATCACATATAACATGTATGTAGTATATCATATACTTCCTGCGTGTAACCACAAGCTCCCACACCTGCCACCTTGGCTGAATATCTGGTAAAAATCTGTTCTCTACTGGTCACAAGCATATGACTGATAGTGTGTTATTTATAGTTTATCTTTCAGAAATCTAAAAATTGTGAGACAGTACCCAGAGAATGAAGGCTTTTAGAGTTAAATTAGATTTACTTCATGACAATCTGAAAAGGAGGCAAACATCCAGCTCCTGCTGCTGAGATTCCCAGATCTTTCCTGTCCTTTGCTTTCCTGAGGGGTTGTTTCTTCAGTTCCTCCTTTGATTTTATGATCAACCCAAGAACTTTTCTAAGAAGTTCTAATCACTCAAATTTCCCCTTTATTTCGTTCAATTGGTTTCTGGTACATGGAACTTACATATGTTAAAGTAATAAATAAATTAGTACCTGAGAGTAGGTTGCCAACAATGCATCATCAGTGAAAAGTATATGGTTTTGGTATCCTTCATATCAGACCAAGAGATGGCCATAAGGGAAAACAAAGTATAGATAAACACCCCCTGGATAGTAATATACTGGTCATGATTAGCAGTGGCAAAATATCCAGCCAGATCTTGATTTCTAATCCCTTGAGACTATATCCCTACTGAAAGAAGCTCTGTGGAAAAGGTAGCTGCTTCCCATACTGGTTTTTATAGGACATAAGCAATTACAGAACCATGGAGAGAAATGATTGCTTCAGATACATTGGAACATTTAACACAAAGAATAAAAGCCCAAATTTTGAAAATCTTGCATGAAACAATGGAATGAAACCTAAACTGGACTCTATGCAGGGCCAAAAAAATAAATATGGACTCCTTTGACAATAGAATAGCAGGGATAAAATCCAGATTCAGAGGTTTATTCTAAATGTTGTTGAAATAGTACAGAGGTTAGACATAGTACACAACTCAACTAGGTTTGTTATGTAAAATTTGGGTGGTAATTAGAATACACTATCAGTCAACTACATTAGGGATATCTTGGAATATGCAGATAATTTAGAGAGGCTTCTCACTGCCAATGACCTATATTCTCTAGCTGAAGAAGTTGCTATTTTATATTCTTTGTTAACAGAAGATGTGATTCTTTGCTAAAAGGAGATAATTATTCTCTGAAATTCCATATCCAGGGCCACATTTCTCATTGATACTCTTTGCTGGGTTAATAAAATCCAATTTCAACATGGTCATAAAAATAACATACATAAATAACTTGGGTAGAGGAGTTACATATATCAGTAATTACAGGAATTAGGTACAGCATGTCATCAAAATTCTTATGGGATTTTGCTCAGTGACAGTGAAAATAATTTTTAAACAGGTTTTTTTTTTTTTTTTCTACACATACACTGGCAGATAATTATCTATTATTTGCTTGGGAAACTATATGGCTGAAACAAACCTGGAATGAATATTGATCTCCATTGTGCTCCATATTTAAAAATTTAAAACACTCTGTGTAATATAGAGAATGCAGGGCAATGACAATGGGAAATGAGGCTGTTGAATTAAATCTTTCTTCTGTACACCCCACCTGGTCTATATTCAGCTCCTGCATCCCTACCCATATGTCTTCTGTTACATAAGTTGAAATGTTTCTGTTCCTACATAAGGCCAAATCCTCCACATGTACTCTGGGTTCCCTCTTATCTACTCAAGAATGTGGCTCCTGTAATTAACTTTTCACATTCCTTCATCATTAAGTTCTCCTCTCTACTACATCATTTTTGTCATTTATAAAAATCTCTAATCTTAAGAAAAGATTAAAATATCTGTATTGCCAAATTTGAAACTCAGATTTTAATAATTTAAAATACATACCTGAAACTGGTGACCACCCCTTCTTAAAACAGTTCATGTGGTGTCAGGACATCACTTTTTCTTGGTTCGTTATTCCTCCTAACATCTTAGCTTCTTTTTCTTTATCTTATTGAATCTAAATTTAGGAATGCTCCAAATCCTATCATTGATGATCTTTTCTTTCTACATTTATCTTCTAGCTGATTTTATCCAGTCCCATGACTTTAATGCCATGAAAAAAGTGATGTCTTCTAAAACTTACATTTCAATTTCTAATCTTTTTCCTGAAATTCAGTTTCTTATTGACAAATAATGTTTGCTTAGATGTTTTATAGGCTTATTAGTGTTACCTTGTCTAATGTCAAATTCTGTATTTCTTTTCCTAAATCTCCAAATCTTTTCCCAAGAGGTAATGTTCTCATTAAACCACATTTATATATTCATTTACTATTGGGCTTTTTTTCCAGATTGGGCTCTTACAAATAATGCAAACATGAGTATTTTTTGAACATCTTTGGAAAATATATATGCTTTTGTCCTAGGTTTCTGTCTTGAAGTGCAATTGGGAGATATGCACAAGATAAACTTTAGTAGGTAAGGGCCAAAAGATTTCTGAAGTGGTATACAGATTTGCACACCACAGGCAGTGTATGAGCTCTTATTTTTTTTTTTTTATGATTTTATTTATTTGACAGAGAGACACAGCGAGAGAGGGAACAAAAGCAGGGGGAATTTTTATATGACACAGAGACAGAGAGAGAGAGAGAGCATAAGCAGGCGGAGCAGCAGGCAGAGGGAGAGGGAGAAGCAGGCTTCCCGCCGAGCAGGGAGCCTGATGCGGGCCTCGATCCCAGGACCCTGGGATCATGACCTGAGCCGAAGGCAGACACTTAACGACTGAGCCACCCAGGCACCCAGTGTATAAGCTCTTAACCTGAGGCATGTTCTGACCAATACTTGGTACTTTGTATTTTTTTTTTATTTTGTCATTACAGGTGATTAATAGTATGTAGTTGTCATCTAATGCACATTTCCCTCATCACTATTGAAGTTATGCATCCTTATGTATGCCTGTTGACTATTAGGCACGCTGTAAGTACCTGTTAAAACTTTGGCTCAGTTTTTATAGGATTGACAATTATTTCCTAAAAGTTATTCGAATATTATGGATACCAGTCCTTTGTCAAAATTGTGCATTACAAACATTTTCTATATCTAAGGCTTGTCTCATGTTCTTTTAAAGGTGTAAATATAGTTAAGTTTATATTTTTCCCTTTATTGTTATTGATATTTGTGTCCTGTTTAGCAAATTTTGCCTACTTCAAAGTCAAATAATATTCACCTGTATTTATATTTAGATATACAATCCACTTAGAATTAAAATTTTTGTGTATAGTTTCTGAATAGTGATTAATATTAATTTCTTTTCACTGGCATTACACTGACCTTATAGATCAGTTTAAGAAGTGTGGAAACACTAACAATACTAAGTGTTCAAATCCATGACCCTTTACCTCTCCTTTTATTTAGGTCTTCTGTAATTTTTAGCTCAATAATATTTTATAATTTCAGTGTAAATCTTGGTTTATCTTTCATTAAGTTTATTGCTAGGTATTTAATGACTAACAAGCCCATTATAAGTGATTCACTTCTAAATTTTAGTTAATTTTTATCTATTGCTGGTATAGAGATAATTCATGCAAATTGGCCTTCTATCTAACAACTTGCTAAATTACACATTCTAATAATCTGTAGGTTCTTAGGAATTTTTATGATCATATAATTTGTGAAAAATAATTTCATTTCTTCCTTCTTGATCCTTATACCATTCACTTATTTTACTTGCCTTATTGTAATGTCAAAGACTTACTTGTATAATGTCACCTAGAAATGCTGATAGATACTATCCGGTTGCATTCCTGACCTCAGGGTAATGCTTAAAATTTTTATTATTAAGTATGATGTTTGAAGTAGGCTTTCTGTAGTTACATTTAAAGGCAATAGAAGAATTAAAAAAACTCTGTTTAAATGTCAAAAATAGAATTATGCTACATGTATATACACATATATAGTACATATATATGTACAGATATAGAGTACATCTTGTGTATCCATTTATCTATTGATAGACACTTGGGCTGCTTTCATAATTTGGCTATTGTAAATAATGCTGCCATAAACATAGGGGTACATGTTTCTCTTTGATTTAGTGTTTTTGTATTTTTGGATAAATACCCAATAGTGTGATAACTGGATCATAACATAATTCTATTTTTGACTTTTTAAGGAACCTCCATACGGTTTTCCACAGTGCCTGCACCAGTTTGCCTTCCCACCAACAGTGTGTGATGGTTCCTTTTTCTCCATATCCTCACCAACATTTATTGTTTCTTGTGTTTTTTATTTTAGCTATTCTGGCAGATGTGATATCTCATTGTGTTATTTATTTTATTTTATTTTATTTTATTATGTTAATCACCATACATTACATCATTAGTTTTTGATTTAGTGTTCCATGATTCGTTGTTTGCACATAACACCCAGTGCTCCATGCAATACGTGCCCTCCTTAATACCCATCACCAGGCTAACGCATCCCTCCACTCCCTTCCCCTCTAGAACCCTCAGTTTGTTCCTCAGAGTCCAGAGTCTCTCATGGTTCATCTCCCCCTCCAATTCCCCCCCTTTCATTTTTCCCTTCCTACTATCTTCTTTTTTTTTAACATATAATGTATCATTGTGGTTTTGATTTGCATTTCCCTGATGATGAGTGATGTTGAACATCTTTCCATGTGTCTGTTGAATATCTGTATGTCTTCTTTAGAGAAATGTCTGTTCATGTCTTCTGCCCATTTTTAAATTGGATTATTCGTTTTTTGGAGTGTTGAGTTGTATCAACCCTTTATATATTTTGGATACTAATGCTTTATCGGATATGTCTTCTCTCATTCAGTAGGTTGCCTATTAGTTTTGTTGGTTGTTTCCTTTGTTGTGAAGAAGATTTTTATTTTGATGCAGTCCCAATACTTTATTTTTGCTTTTATTTCTCTTGCCTCAGGAGTCATATATAGAAAAATTTTGCTATGACTAATGTGAGAGAAATTATTGCCTGGCTCTCTTCTAGGATTTTTATCGTTTCAGGTCTCCTTTTTGGTCTATTGATCCATTTTGAGTTTATTTTTGTGCATGGTATAAGAAAGTGGTCCAGTTTCATTCTTTTGAATGTAGCTGTCCAGTTTTCCTAATACCATTTGTTGAAGAGACTGTCTTTTTCCCATTGCATGTTCTTGCCTCCCTATTTGGGGTCATTTTGGTTCCATACAAATTTTAGGATTGTTTGTTCTAGTTCTGTGAAAAAATGTTATTGATATTTTGGTAGAGATTGCAGTGAATCTGTAGTTTGCTTTGAGTAGTATAGATATTTTAACAATATTTGTTTTTCCAATCCATGAGTATGGAATGTCTGTCCATTTGTTTGTGTCATTTTCACGTTCTTTCATCAGTGTTTTATAGTTTTCAGAGTACAGGTATTTCACTTCTTTGGTTAAGTTTATTCCTAGAATTTCTCTTTTTAATAATATTTTTATGACGTTTGAGCAATAAATGTATCCATTTTCAAACAATGACTTAGAACTGCTTCTTTTCTAATCCCAAAAGGAGTTATTTATGATTGCTGCTACTTCCTTCTTAAAATATGGTTCATTCCCCAGTTAAACTAATTTGTTTTGAAGATTACCTTCTGGGAAATTTGAAAGATTCCATTTCTTTAATAAATAATGTCTCTTTAGATTTTCTGTTTTTTTGGTCCATTATAGAGAATCATGTTTTTTCTAAAAATCTGCTCATCTCATCTAAATTTTAAAATTTTACATGAAGATGTTTGAACCTGCTTATCATCTTTTGTCCATTGGATCTGTAATGATATATTCTTTTTCATGTCACCTATTTTTGATTTGTTTTTATTTACTTTTCTTGATTAGTCTTGCTATAAGTCTCTATTTTGTTAAAAAGTATTATTAAACCATATTTGATAACTTTTCATTTTGCCAGCATGTTTTATCATCCATTGCTTTACTGAATGTTTGTGCCCCCTCCTCTAAATTCCAATTCCCAGTGATGGTATTTGGAGGTGGGGCCTTTGGGAGGCGATAATGGAACCCTCATGAATGGGATTGGTCCCCTTATAAAAGACCACAGAGAGTTCCTTCACCCTTTTCACCAGGTGAGGACACAGTGAGAGTATGGCTGTCTGAATCGGGAAGCAGGCCCTCACCAGATGTTGACTCCGCCAGTACCTTGATCTTGGACTTCCTAATACCCAGAACTGTTTATATGCCACCCAATCTATGGTATTTTGTTATACTAGCCCCAAAAGACTAAGACATTCATTGAGAGGCATAAAAAAAGGCAAAAAAAAGTAATAAAATTTCCCAACATGATTATATATTTGTCTATTTCACTATTTTGAAGCTATTTTCTTGTCTATAAATTCAGAATTATTTATTCTTCCTGGTGAATTAACTATTGGACAGTATCCTTATATATCACTTCTTGACTCAAAGTTATTGTATTTGATATTAATATAAATTTTGCTAGGTTAGTATTTGTACTATCATTTACTTTTAGCCTTTTTGAGCTCAGCTGGAAAATCTGCAGAGCACAGGGCTCAAGCTTACTTCTTTGCCTTCTAATTCCTGAGATCTTAACTTATTTCTGTGCCATGGCTTTACTGACAGCTCTCACCTCCAATTTTGCCTATTTAATCATGTGAGATGTCCAAAATTATTCTGGTTTTGTGGCTCTTGACATTGACTTTCTGCAGCATATTTGCTGAAGAACCCGCAAATTTGCTTGGAGAAACAGACATAAAATGTCAGCTCACCTCTCTGTGATTCCCTTATCTCTGAAACCTTGACACCTCCAATTCTGTGAAACTCATCAGTTTTTTTATGTCTTCATTTAAAAAAAAATATCCAATTTCTCTTACTGTTCTTGCTTGGAACCTTGGTCTAATGCAAACAGTCCCATCATGGTCAGAAAAAAAGGTGGTAGAGTAATCTTTTAAAAATACATTCATCACATCAGTCCTTTACTCAGAACATTAACATCACACTCAAATTAAAGTCAAAGTCATTACTAAGGTGTAGAGTCTCTATATGATCTTGACGCTCAGATCTAATGTGCTAGCACTCATATCCTACTTCACTCTTCATTGTGTTTCAACCATTTTGACCTTTATTTTCCTACTCCTTGATATTCCAAGATTAGCATATACTGTTTGCATTTCCTCAAATGTCACTCTCAAATATTTGCATGACTCATTTCTTCTCTATATTTAGTTTTCTGGTCTAAGGCCATTTTATACAAGGCCTGCTACATCAGTTCATATCCTCCTGATGTTGTTTTATTTATCTTAATAGCCCTGTTTCCACCTGTTATAACAGATCTTGTTTGTATTTATTCAGTGTTTCTCTGTCTCTCTTTTCAATAGTTTTTATGCTTCATGAAAATAGGAACCATGTCTCCTTTGGTCACTGCTCAATATTCGGCATTTGCAAAATTTTCTGGTAGTATATACGATGTATTTAATAAATATTTGTGCATTATATCAGCCACATTTTCACCTTATTTTGCATTGATTTACCTAGAAAATTATACCTTCTCTGTAGGCATAGAAGAATAGATTGATAAGCAAATCCTGGAATCTTCATTAAAAACAAAAAGGAAAATAAATAAATACAGTTCATATAAGAACCAAAACTAATAATCAACCAAATGATCTTTACTATAGGATATGATAGAAATTCTGGTATAGAGATTTCAATTAAACGGTGAGTTCCTGAACAAACTTGTGTCAAGACATGTGACAGATCACATGGTAGGTGATAGTTTGAACTCTGCAGGAGGAAAAAAAAGACATTTAAAAGTGACACAAGAGGGACGCCTGGGTGACTCAGTCGTTAAGCGTCTGCCTTCGGCTCAGGTCATGATCCCAGGGTCCTGGGATCCAGCCCCGCATGGGGCTCCCTGCCCAGCGGGAAGCCTGCTTCTCCCTCTCCCCCTCCCCCTGCTTGTGCTCTCTCTCTCGCTGTGTCTCTCTGTCAAATAAATAAATAAAATCTTAAAAAAATTTTTTTTAAAAAGTGACACAAGATTTTAGTCATAAAGCAGAACTTTACAGAAAATAAATTCCATTGTAAAATAGCCAACAAAAGTATTTGATATAATATTATGTAGCACTTTTAGGATATGTGAAAATGAGTACATCATTTGGGAATATTTTGAATGAATTTTCTCAGCATTGAAGGTAAAAGCCAGTGAGTTAAGAGTTAAATAGGAAGTGCAGATGCAGAAAGAGTAAATGTAGAATACTCCCTTACGGAGTTTTTTTTTTTTTTTTTCCCCCCAGGAAAAAGAGTTGTGAAATCACTTTGCTAGGGAAGAAGTGGAGAAAAGTTGCATGGAGAGTTTTTATTTATGGTGATTTTTAGGCATGTGTTATGGGCTGTACTGCATCCCTTCAACTTTTATTTGTTGAAGTCTTAACGCTAGTGTCTCAGTATGTGACTGTATTTGGAGACAGGATCTTTAAAGAGCTAATTAGTATTAAAGGAGGTTATTAAGATAGGTCCTAAACTAATATAAATATAAATAATAAATAAATAATAAATAATATGACTGGTATTCTTGGAAGATGAGTAGATTAGGACACAAGGTATGAACAGAAGGAAGACCTTAGGAAGATCCTGGGTGAAGATGGCCATCTATAAGCCAAGGAAAAGAAGAAATCACCCATGCTGATACCTTGCTTGGATTTTTAGCCTCCAGAACTGAGAGAAAATAAATTTCTGTTCTTTTAGCCACCTGTTCTGTAATACTTTGTTATGCAGCCCTAGCAAACTAATAGAACATGTTTTCAAACTAAGAGGAAAATATGGAAGAAACAAGATGAATGAAACTGTAGAAACGGAGACAATTTTTGTAGCAGGGTCAGAAAGGTGGTAAAGAGATGTGTCAAGAGGCAGAGTAATGAGGTAGGACCTGGAGAACATGTTTATCAAATCTAATTGTAATAGCTTTTTAGCAAGTGTAGTCAATAGTCATATCAATACACAGACTAAACTTCAGTCTCTACTTATTAATGTTGAACATCTCAGGCTAATTTCTAACACTCCACAATTTACTTACTGCTCAGGGAGTTTGGAGTCTAAACTCTATCACTTACATAGATGTGCCCACAAAAGAATTTTTTTTTGTCACTGATGACCCCTTGGTCACTTTCACATATATCCAACTCAAATCTATTGTCATTACATTCATAGCTTTGAGTAGGAAATATGGTCAATAATAGTGAATTGGCATTTTTAACAGTTACATATATTTGAGGGAGAAAATAAAAAAAATGAAAAGACAGCAATAGAAGTAAGAAGTATTAAAGAAACCAGAACAAAAAAAAGTAAATAATTTAAATAATTGCAGTGGCCTTTAGCAATTTGTAAAGCACTACCACAAACAACAAACAGATATCTAGAGATTTAGCAGAATTAATATGAGAGCCGGAAAGTAGTTGCTGAATAGAGAAAACAACATCAAAACCTTCAGAAAGAAAATACTACAGCTTTGTGTTTGGTTAGAAAGAGTCAAAGGAATATCTGAGAATCTGAATATTGGGTCAGTATGGACCATTGCTTTGGGTCAGTACAATATAGACCAGAACCTACATTCTCAGCAATGGCATAAACTCTGGCCAGACTGACTAATTTTGGTAGATGTACATAGTTGCACACACATGTGCATCTTTATCAAATTTCTAGTTTTGAATCATAGCAAGGTTACCTTTTTCTTTGTCATGTGGATTATTCAGTAATATTTGGTTATGACTTGAGAGCTCCTAAAATCCCTATCTTATAAATACTAAATGCGAAATTACTGGGGTGCCTGGTGGCTCAGGCGTTGTGTCTGCCTTCGGCTCAGGTCATGATCCCGGGATCCTGGGATGGAGCCCCACATCGGGCTCCCTGCTTGGTGGGGAGCCTGCTTCTCCCTCCCCTACTCCTCCTGCTTGTGTTCCCTCTCTCGCTGTCTCTCTCTGTCAAATAAATAAATAAATTCTTAAAAAAATGCAAAACTAAGATGTTTTCTCCCTTTTTTATTTTCCACGCTGCTGATTTATGTTTACCAATCTATTAACTAGACAGATGTGCTAGTGGTTTCTGAGTAATTACTTTTGGAGAAAAAAAATCATTGTTTATAGAAATGTTTGAAAATTAATTTTCTGTCTTTTTAATAAATAACAATTTGCATCAGTCAGAAATTCCAAGGTCAAAGTTCCTAACTTCTTCATTTCTGGTTTTTTCTTCTGTTTCTTACAGAATTTTGACCTCTGTCTTTTGCAGGTGATATTTAGATTTTAAAATGCCTAAGAGGGTATTGTAATTCTCTGCAGGCAGTGACTCCCTAGCCATTGATATTTGTGTCGTTTCACTAGATTCTCAGGCACAGCAATGCTGGTCTTACAGCAGATTATGAAGACCTAAAACAGCCTCCCACTCTGATTAATATAATGAACACTTCAAATTTGTTTATTTTGTGTTAGATGTAGCCTGTAGTTGAACATGTATATTACATTTTGAAAATCAACAAAAATATTTAGTTAATCCTAGTAGCACTTGGAATGGTGGATTCATATATAGAATACTGAATTTTCAAAAGAAAACACAAGCGTCTGAGTATAAATATTGAAAAATGGTGCAAAATGAAGAAAGCAGGGGTGGGGGTGCATAATACAGACACTTGAGAAATTTTTCAAGCATGATTCTTTGTCTTCTTGAACTCCGATTTAAAGGTTGCTTAGCAACAGTGACAGTAACAGCTGGGACACCCTTGATCTTGTTGTGTAAACTATTAAAAATAGGTGATGGAAAGTGGCACCATGGAAACAATGACTATTCTGAAGCAGGTGTCTGTAATGCTGTTTCTCAGTTTAATGTTAGAGGTGTAAATTACAAAAAGAAAAAAAAATAAAATAACTATATCATTCATTTTCTTGGACTTCGGCAAGGGATATTTTCCTTCCTTTTTCATATTGTTCTTGAGACTTCCCAGACGTGTTGGTTCAATAAATTATTGATATTTTAACTGACTACTTGATATTGTATTTTGATCTCTAAATTCATTTCAAATTGAAATGAATTTGTTCCTAAATTTATTTCAAAAGTGATTCCATTTTTTTATAACCAAGTTCTCATGAAGCCTAGATCCCAAGTATCCACGTAAATATGAATCAATACAGAGTACTATATAAATGTCCTTGTGTATGCATTTTTTTCAGGTTTCTCATTTATTAACATTAAGTTTCAAAGGCTGAGCATCTTGTACTTGTTTATTTCAAATTAATGGAAATCACCCTTAAATAATCCCTGGATCTTGTTTTATAAACAAATGTTTTTAATAACAATATAAAAATATATTCCCATTATCTATTTCTCATGGACTTCTTCTCTTATGTTTATAAAAACAACAGTAAACAATGCCTCAATTCTCATTTTCAGATAGCTTTTAGGATGCCATACCTGATGACCTAGAGGATCAGTATAAACCTCAGTGTTGGTTAGAGTAGAGGAGGTCACCTTTCTAACAGTATCACCTAAATCAAGCTTTTTCTGCCCTTCAAGTAAATTTGCTTTTCTGAATATTCAATTGAGGCACCATTAAAAGGGAATCACTGTTAAGAGATCTCATATTTGAGCACTTATATAAAATATTTAATAACTAGAAGGGTCTATAAGACCATTTCTATTCTTATTTCGCAGATGGGTACTGAACACCAAAAAGGTATTAATCTTAACTAAGGATAGAGACTATAATTTGTAAGGTAACATATCTAATTAGTAATAAAGCTGAGATTTGAACCAGAGCACTTCTCTCTATATTACAATGCTAAATTTAGCCTATTATACTGAAGATTTTGGAAGCTTGCAAAGATTTTATTACTGAATAATGCATTTAAGTGATAAGTTTCATGGGAATTTCTGTTCGTTTTGTAAATTCATGCAGCAAATCCTTTACTTCATAAAACTCATTGAAACAAATACAAAATAAAGAATATTAAGAAAATCATATTGTTGTTCAAACTCCAGAGAATCTATTGGCACTAAATTGAAAGGAAACATAAAACAGTGAGTGGTGCTGAACTGAACCCTCTTGTGTTCCAAATTCCAAGTCTGGAAGCAGGTAGATGTGAACAGAAATTTAGATTATACAGAACAATGGCAAAAATAATTCTTCTATATGAGATGGGTATTTGGAGCAAGGCTCAGTGTTTGAAGTCAAAGCACACAGTGTGACTCTTCATGCGAGAAGGGAGGCAGAAACCACTGCCTATGACTATGGTTTACATTATCCGCATAGAAAATACACTAAAAAAATAAAAATAATCATTTCAGCAAGGTTACTAGATGAAATATTAATATGTAAAGTTCAATAGTTTTCATACAAGGTAATTTAAAATTAGAAATTGAGATATGGTATATGAAAATTGTATGCTTTTCAATATAAAGCATAAAGAATATGGAAATAAATATGATGTAGATATTATTAAACTGTGTAGAGAGAAAATGATCAGACATTACTGAAGACCATTTAAGAAGTCACATATAAATGGAGAGAATATATAATTTTTATATAAAGTAATACTCATAAGGATACCAATTCTTCACCAAAAAATTATAAATTAAATAGAATTCTAGTTAACCTCTCAGAATTTTCCCTGGAACTTGACAAGCCAACATTACGAAATCATATAAAAGAGTGTAGAAATAAAGTATACCTCATTTTTAAATGAAGTTGGCAAGCCCTGAAGGGAGACTTCTCACACACTATCACTGACAGTAAAAAGTGTATTTCACAGTCCCCAACTAGAAGAAGCTTACTGTACAGATTCCAGCAAAAGGAAGGATTTCTCCTTATCCATCAACAGCTCAGCCAGCGAAATAGCCCTTCCCAGCTTCCTCCTTTCCCTTATGAAAGCAAGCCCATCTCCTCTCTTTTCCAGTCTTGCCTGTGGTTTGCCATAGTTTGCTTGTCCTGAATTACAAATCCTCTCTTATTCCTGATTAAATCATTTTGCTGGTAGCATAACTGACTTTTTTTTTGTTTTTTAAGGTCAGTAATTGTAAATGATCACTAAGTGCCAAGATACTTTTGCAAAAGGACATGAGGTGTGTAATGGCTCTACCTTACCCAGTTATCAAGGTGATTCTTCTGGTTTGACTCTTTTATCATAAGAGGTGCACTATCAGAAATGTTACTTAATTGGGTACATTTCTCAAATTAACTGATTTAAAAAATATTCACTGAACTCATAATTATATTTTTAAACTATTCATTGTAGTTGTCCGTGCAAGTAAATTTAACTACTAAGCAGTCAGCCTGGCTTGGCAGAATTTAAGATACTCATCTACTGTTGCTTATTTCTATCACAATGTAAAGGAAAGTTTTCAGTAGTCTCTTTTTCTAGGACTAATTTTAAACTTTCCATTATTTTGAAGAAAAAAATTAACACAATAACAACAATACATCCCTCTTGAATTGTTTTGTAAAATGTTTGTGTATTATCTTGCCCTAACTGTGCAGGTGTTCCAGAAGAAACACTTTTGTTCTGTGTTACTGTTTTCAAAGGTAGCAGTCCTGTTTGCTTGTGTAGTTTTAAGGGGCAACTGTAACTGCGACTTCTGTGCTTTTCTCCTAGGCAGACTCCCTATTGTTTAAGTTATCTAGGATGTCAGGCTCTAGTTCTTTCCGATTAACCCTCTATGAATCTGTGAATGAATTGATATTTTTAACATATTATTATGGTGTATATTACTACACTAATTGTTTAACTCATCTGAGCTAAATTCCTTCCTGTCCTAAAATAGTAATCTCCATAGGACCATGTTCCAATATGTAAAACATGTAATGATAAGCACTCAAGTAACAAGTGTAAGGAAAGCAGTTGTATCTTTCAGTTTTACAAAAGTGTTTTTAAAATATCTGCCTCCTATGGTTTTCCACTTGGACAAGTTGAACTTTTCTTAGGTTTTAAATACTATCAAATTACCTAATTCAGTGCTCAAGAAACAATTCAAAATTTCCTGGGAATATTTTAATTGTTCCTGAAAAACAAGTGACTTTGTTCACAGTTGATGTGGCAACCTCCATTTGTGGGGGAAAATACTGAATTCAAGAGCCAGATTGGCTTGCTTCAAAGCCTGGATCCACCACTTAATCAGCTCTGTGACATTGGGCAAAGTTTTATTCTTCAATTTTCTTATTGGTAACAGGGATGGTACTATAACTTCTTCACATGGTTCTTATGAGGGTTAAATGACTTGGTGTACATTAGCCTCTTAGGGGGAGTATCTGACACAGCCAGCACTATCTGGGTGTCAGGTGTGCTGATCTGGTTGACTGAGTTGATGGTCCTGCTTAAGCTCCAGGAATTCCCTTCAGAAGTACTTGAGATGTTTAGGATAAACATATGAAGCCTAATGAAACAAAACTCCACTGTGGTCCAAACTCCAAACATTTATTGAAAGGGAGGGCTAATATAGATATAAAATATATGAATAAATTTTAATCATGCCAAAGAAGCCATTTAATTTAGCTTTTTACCCTTTTAATTTAATTAAAAGTCTATTGTTTGTATCAACTCTTTGTCATTTGAAAATTTTTAAACTCATGTTATCAGGAAGTATGTACGCACATATGACTGTATGTGTATGAATATGTGTATACACACACATACAAAGCGTGTGGTATTTACAGCAGGACAAAAATTAGTAAGTACATATACAAAATATTTTACATGTATATTTGCCAAAGAATGTTCTAAGGAAGAATGTCATGTTTATATCTGATTTTTAAATACAATGTTTTGTTTTTGTTTTTTTTTTTGGAATTAATATGGACTGAATGTTTGTGTTCCCTGCTGAAACCTAATGAGCAAGTGATAGTATAGGGAGATATGGACTTTGGGAGGTGATTAGATCACAAGGGCAGATTCCCTTATGAAGGAAATCAGTACCCTTATAAAAGAGCAGAGAAAGCTCCCTTGCCCCTTCAGTCATGTTAATTACAGCTAGAAGATGGCCATTTATGAACCCAGAAGCATGTACTCACCTGACACAGAACATGACCATGTGGGCATTTTGATTTTGGACTTAGTAGCCTCCAGAGCTGTAAGAGGTAAATTTCTGTTGTTTTAAGCTACCCATTCTGTGGTATTTTGTTACAGCAGCCCAAATTGACTTACAGCATAAATAACTTTAGACTTAGAGAAAACTTGCAAAGATAGTCAAAGAATTTCCATATCCCTTCAGCCAGTTTTCCTAATGTTAACTTCTTATGTAAAAATGATATATTTGTTGAAACTAAGAAAGTAACATTGGTACATCAGTATTAACTATAGGCTTTATTCAGATTTTACCAGTCTTTCTACCAATGTCTTTTCTCAGTTCTAAGATCCAGTCCAGAGTATCATATTACATTTAGTCACCATTTCTCCTCAGACTCTTCTGATCTGTGGCAGCTTCTCAGTTTTTTTCTTGTTTTTCATAATTTTGACAGTTTTTAAGGGTACTGGTCAGGTATTCTGTAGTGTCTCAGTTATAAGTGATTTCTGTGACTGATGGTATCATCAGTTCTTTTTATGTTCTGTCTGATCTCTTTTGATTGTCTTTCTTGTACCTGTATAATGTACTATAATTAAAATATATCACTTTTTCAATCATAGTGTTGAGCAGACATCTTTTCTTAATTTTTATTTTTTTAAAGATTTTATTTATTTACTTGACAGAGAGAGACACAGCGAGAGAGGGAACACAAGCAGGAGGAGTGGGAGAGGGAGAAGCAGGCTTCCCGCGGAGCAGGGAGCCCGATGCGGGGCTCGATCCCAGGATCCTGGGACCATGACCTGAGCCGAAGGCAGACGCTTAACGACTGAGCCACCCAGGCGCCCCATGAGCAGACATCTTATAGCACATATCACAATCTCTTAGCTCACCTTTGTTCTCTATTCCTGTAGCATCTGGCTGCACACAGGGATAAGTGATAGCCTCATACCACCTCAACTTGATCTCACTGTCTTTCTTAAGGCTTCTGTACTTCTGTGCATGGGGAGCCTGCCAAGCCTGCTCAACTGTGTTGGTACATGTGCACCACCTCAGTCACCCTTAACCAAGAAGGGACATGGCATACGATGGATATAAAACTCCCATGTTTTATGCAGAAACTTCTCAAATGTATTTTATGGGATTGCTTCATCCTATCTTATGCTATTTTATTCTATTCTATTTGTATAGCTATGCAGTGTTTCCAGATGGATCAAGCCCCAGTGGATCAGAGTCAAAATCAGTTCAAAAAATACTCTTGGGTTGGCTTTTATTCCTTTTATGTATCACTCTTCCCACTTCTGACTCCAGTTTCCTTGTTATAGACTTTTTTATTTTGTGGTGAGGGGAGTGGGGAGGTAATAATCCTAGCTCAGACACAGTAAAACAGAATAATTGAATAATTATTAAATTGTATGTGAGTCCATCAGACATTATGTGTAATATCCTTGGCCAACACTCATGTTATGTAGTCTAATATTTACTGTATCTTCTTTCTAGGCAAAAGAGAATACATTGGAACAGGGGGAAAAAGATATCTGGTATCTTTTCAGTTTACTCCCTTAAAGATCTACTCAGGGAAAATGGAAAGATTAGAAATTCTACCACTGAAATTAATTAAGCACAATGAAATCTCTTGGGCCTATACAATTAGGTAAAGTAAAATCAGAAGAAAAAAAAATCTCAGTAGACATATTTATCTAAATGTTGGCCTCTAAAATTAATCCACAAGGATAATAAAACCATAGATTATGAAGATAAAAATTGGTCTGTATTCCCTATTTTATTTTGTATTTGCACCAAGAGACTGAGGAAATAGTCATAACAAATTAGTCTGTCATACACAGGCATCCTTGTCTTTTGCCGTTGGAAGAACTCAGCAATAGCACAAAGCGGGATATGTATTGGAACTTAGTGATAGATAATTGTGAAATATTTCTTTTTTTTTAGAGATTTTACTTATTAGAGAGAGAGGAAGAGAGAGAGAGCATGAGCGGGGTGAGGGGCAGAGGGAGAAGCAGATGCTGAGCAGAAAGTCCATTGTAGGGCTTAATCCCAGGATCCTGGGATCATGAATCCTGAGATCATGACCTGAACCTAAGGCAGTCGCTTAACCGACTGAGCCACCCAGGTGCTCAACTGTGAAATATTTCTTATACAAGAAAAGGTAACAAACAAGAAGTAGGATTTTCCCCATTGCCATGGACTGTCAAACCCAGTGTTCATTCATTTCTAGAAAACAACTTTCATGCTCTGTACAAGACATTGTGGTAGACCCTGGGTAGAGGAGAATGAACAAAACACACATGGCCACTGACACTGTGAAACCACAATTGGTGATAGGGGAAGTGTATAATAAGTAGTTAGGACTCAAATAAGCAATACTTACAAAATGTGATAGATGGATTAAGGAAAGCATTAGCGTACTCTCAAAGAGAATAATATGTGTGGATTTATATTTAAATTAGTCAGGGAAGACTTCTCTTAAGAGTTAAAGTTGAGGCTGACACCTGAAGAATGGTTGACTTTTTCAAATGAAATAAAAAAAAAAGGACTTCTGAAAATGAATGAAGGGAAATTTGAGAAACATCTTTTGTAAGATGTATTTTTGTAGCAGTGGTTACTAGAAATACTGCATGATTGCTATAAACTGTTGAGCATGTTAGAGATTATTGAGATCCTGAGTGTTTAACTGATAATAAATTTTGATCCCTTTGACAGACGAGGTGATAAATTTTCAGTGAAGAAAAGAAATAGAGAAGACTACAAGTGTAGTTATATCTCTTAAATCCAATGATTGAAAAAATAAGTTTGCCCAAAATATATTGGAGTTGTTTTGCTTAAAGAAAAAGCAGACTTTATAATAGGATTTATAATATCAATTGGTTTTCTTTTTTTTGAAGCTCTACTATATAGTAGAGTAGCTTATATAAGTATGATAAATATTCAACAAAAATGAATGTAAACAGTAATAATTTAAAAAATATACATTTTTCTTTAGCATATGGCTTGCAGAAAGTGAAGAACTTGAGCACATAAGTATTTATCCCATGATTTATATTTTTATTGAGAATGTTTATGTATTTCTCCACTAAGGCACACCTACAATTGATGTATTTGACAAAGAGGTGTTTGATTTCCAACCACACTAGAGTTATCCACTTAATAGCAAGTTTCATAATCAATTACTATCTTAAACTACATTTATAATTTGGCTTACTTGCTAATTTTGTGATCTGCTCTAGAAAGTAAGCTTTATTTTGTTCAATGTGTCTGCCCAGTATCTCTTATAGGCCTTTATATTGCTTGAATGAAAACATTTCTTTTTAAGACTTAGCATTGATTTAACAACAAATTTTCACAAAGCAGAAGCAAATATAAGCATACGTGTTAGCTTCAAAGCAAACTCAGTTTTAGAACTATCTGGGGAAAAGACTGTATACCTTCAACGGAAGGAAACGTGGTTCAATTCCTGTTACACCATTAAAGAAACTAAAGTTTGAAGACAAATGACCCCACTTATGGTCATTCAGCTTTAAGAAGTAAGGTTAGGAGGAGATGTATTCTGTCACAGAATAGGGTTATTTCCACTAATATTATTCATTTGCATTCTGTGCATTGAATTTATGTAGATTCTTATGCAAAGTTATAAGAAAACTATTGATTGTTTTCATCAAGTAGATTCAAGCCTAGTTACACATTTTTCTTTTTCTTTTTACTCTGCTTTTCCTAATTCATGAGGTCGCTGCATATTTGAGTTATAATTATTATAATTATACTTCTATCCTGAACTATCTTTACTGTTCCCTTGATGACTGTTGCTTAATCAACATGATGAGACTTGCCTAATAAACTCCTCCTCTTGACATTATAGTTAGGTTCTCAGTGGGGGATAGTGTATTATAGGGGTTAAAATTGCAGGCTCTGACACCAGACTGCACAGATCCCACTCCTAGCTCTATTACTTAGCAGTTGTGCAACCTTCAGCAAGTTATTTAATCTCTCTGAGCCTCAGGTCTTCACAGGTAATAGGAACATAATAAAAATATAGAGCTCATATAGTTGTTGTAAGGACTACATAAAATAATTCATGCTAAGAACTAGAAAAAATTCTGGTATATTATAAGCGCCACATATAATGATAAGAGTTAATCATTTAATTCCTCAGGAATACTTCCCTGATCTTCATGCAAGGTTAAGTAGACTGTACTCTAAGCTCTCGAAGCATAATATAGCTCTCTTTTATAGCACTTATAACACTTGTACATTTCACATTTATTTGGATAATTTTTATTACATTTTACACACTCCTAATACTATAATCTCCATGACTGCACTGCGTCTTTTGTCTTTTTCTTTTTCTCATTAGTACATTACATGACAGTCAGCACAATGCCCAACACATAGTAGATACTCATTATATAAGTGCTGAATATATTAAAGAATGAATGGATAGATGAATGAATGAATAAATTTACATATTTGGTAACATCCTGTATTTGTATCATCTTCCCTATTCCATTTTATTAAGACCAAGTTATGGTAGGCAAAATGCCATTTACTCCCTTTCACCTTTCTGGTCTTTTCATGCTATGGTCTGACTTAATTACGTTCAAATTCAATTAAGAGTAAAAGGATAAATATTTTAAATATTTTTATATAACTGAATTACAAATGCACAAATAATTCACATTCCCTCTAGAATACAGGTACAAGGGACATTTGATAAGGTTTATTTAGTGAAGGTAATAAAAATGATTCTTGCTTCTATCATTATAAAAACAACGAAACTTGGTGCTAATGAGTCTATTTCTCAGAAATAATGTTTAGGAAGTTAAGAGAAGATGTTCTCAGGAGACATTAATTTAATTGTAGATCAAAGCTTAATTTTCAAACTTGAAGACAAGCAAATATACGTTTCCTTTCTTTTGTTTATTTATGGCTGAATGAGATTCCTTGGGTCAAGTCACATTTCAATCAATTCTTAACAGACTTTAAGAAAATAATTCTGTTCCTTAGTAGGTAGAAGTTCTGATGGGTATGCTCTAGTTTGAAAATCTAAAAATAAAATAAATAATATACTTATCATTAGGCAGGTGTTAATTGCTTTTTCTATTTGAACAACAGTAAATATAGGTTTCCTTTTAACTGAAGAAATACTCGATAAATGTATCTGCCCATATAATCTTAAAGAGAATTAAAATAAAAATTAAAAAATGTTTCATAATTTCCTTAAGATATTTTAAAAATTGGTATTTAGAACCCTCAAAGGATTAAATATGTGTATGTATATATATACATATACATACATTTTTATAGCAGAGAATCCATACATCAAAAACTTTAGTAAGTTTTGGAATGCGAAAGAAAAAAGTATTTTGACTCTAAAATTGCACATATTTATGGTACTTATTGTATAAGACTATCTTTTGAATTCATTCAATAAAAAAATTAAAATAAAAAATTAAGGATGTCAACCAATAAAACAAATCATCTGTGACCCAGTTAGGTGATGGCCAATTTCTACTGGAATGCAGTTTGCTGTAAAATATAGGCTCAACTATCAGAACCACTGACCACAAAGAGAATTAGGTATTAGAGGGACTTTGCTTAGTAAAACTTTAAAATACTACCTTTTTTTTTTTCAAATAACATTTTCTAGGTTTTACTAAAAAGTCCTTCAAATTCTAAGGGGACATGTGCTACCAACCTTATCTAAATTGGAAATTAAGCTTATTCCAGATTATAGCAAATAATGTAAAGTGGCTTACTCATTTTATGTAGCCAGCATAGCGGTTAACAACGACAGATTGAGTAATAAAAAAACTAAAGATATTTATAGACAAATTTTACTTTATTAATACAAATGAGCAAAACACATATAAATATTAGAAAGCTAAATTTAATTGTTTACTAAAAGAATTATTGAACAGTATCTTTTAGATTTTAATAGTAAAGATCTATTTTTGTATCCAGGATATTTCTGTAATAATATGTGTGTCTCTATTTTATTTCTTATTCTCAATAACATATAACCCATTATGGATCTTTCAAAACTTAACTATTCTTCTATTGAATGACATCCATGTTGTTTTAGAATAGAAGTGTATTTCCTTCATGTGTTTGTCAGCTAATATTCCTTCATATGCAAGTAGAAAAACCAGCACAAATTGTGGAAATGTTATATCATCTACCTGGAAACTTAGATATATAGATTAATTATATGATACAGTTAATGCTCAAATTCAATTTCTCAGTTTTTCATGGCTTGCTGTCCTTGTTTGTTGAGTGGCTTTCATCATGAGATCACAATTCCTGACAGCTGCAGGGACAAGATGCATCGTTATTTTTGTCCTTTGGGCACCACCTTCAACAATTCCCAGCTGTAAACTAAAATATCTTCCCCTTGGTCTGGATAGAGTCAGCTTTCCCTAATTCACATAACTTGCATAGAAGATTAGACGTCGTTCTCTTAGGGAAGGTGATTGATTGTGGGAATGAAGTCTAGAGAAGAAACTCACATAAGCCCAAACAGCAAAAGCGTTAGCAGAAATGATGATGATAACAACCACACCATCATTATCATCATGATAAGACTGGTTAAGTAGAAAGTCTCATGCTCAGTGCTGTAGTATTAGCATTATTCTTTTATAGAATAATTATATTTCATATATGTTATTTTATATAAATTAGTGCACAGTATCAAAACTAGCATTTAACATTGTTCTAGAAGTGCCAAGTAACACAATAAAATGTAAAATAAAAATTAAAGTATTCAAAAGAGAAGATAGACATAGTCATCAGATATTAAAATGATCCAGGGAATTCTGAATATTTCTGGGAAATGATCTTCCTTTAGCCTTCGCTCTTTCATCGAAAAAGACACAAGGAGGGTCTCTATTTTTCTCTGCTCCCAGATCCTTCCTTCACTGTTCTCTGAGTTGATACTGAGGAACTGCAAGTGTACGTTCAGTGCACTCAGAGCTCCTGTTGACATCATCATTCCCAATGCTTCACAAATCTAATCGTTGAAATGAATATAGTTCAGTGAATTCAGTGGACTCCTATATTTTAGCCTGCCCCCTTAGACTGAGAAAGAAAAAAAAAAAAGTCTTTCTTCACATTAGAAGCACTACTTTTGAAGAACCCATATCTCACAAACTCACAGCCATATGCACACGTAATTATAAAAACAAACAAACAAACAAACAAACAAACAAACATGGGCCATATCTGGAACTAGGAACTGTCATAATATGTTCTATAACTCTAAATATTCATTCTTCTGAATAACACGGATCAGACTTCAGGGAGAGGCTTCTTCATGTTTCTTGTCCTGTGTCTTAGAAACAAATTGCAATTTCATCTAAATGCTATTGAGTTTTGTGGATGGTGCTTCCAGGAATCTTGAATATGGATGCTGATATGAAGTACAGGGAAAATTTGAACAGCAGAAATCCTTTGTAATAAAAAAGATTAAAAAACAAACAAACAAACACAAAAACAAAAGATCAGTTAACTTCCAAATTTTCTACTCAGCAAGAATGCAGTAGATCCATGCATAAGGAAATATTTCCAAGCAGTGCTGAACATCTGTTTTCCTATTTTATTCTGTTACAGTTATGGTTATAGAGATATTTGCAAATTAGCAAATAATTTGTAACTTAGTAAATGATTTCCAATAATTCATAGATAAGAATTATTTTACAATATTATATATTTCATATTACACAAAAGATTTATATTTGGGGGTCTAGATTAAACACCTGTAGACTGTGATTCTGCTTCTTTGTATTGGTGACTAGATGATTATTGCCTGCTAGAAATGTTATTTTTTACAATATGTTTGATATGTTTGAAACAAAATATTTTTACCAAATTTTCATTAAGTAATTTTTATTTATCTTATTTGCTTTTTCTTCAATCATAGTTGATAATTTTGAATATTTTAGGAAAAAGTATTTTTGAAAACACATGAAATATATTTTTAAAGTTTTACATCATCATAGTTTACATTTTTACAAAAGCGTATGTATTAGTCTGCTCAGAAATCTGTAATTAAATATCATAGACTGGGTGGCTTATACAACAGAAATCTATTTTCTTATAGTTCTAGAGGTTGAAATTTCAAGATCAGGGTGCCAGCATAGTTGGGTTCTCGTAAGGACTCTGTTTCTAACTTAAGGACAAGCCACCTTCTAACTGTATCTTCATATGGACTTTCCTCAGTGATTGCTCATACAGGGAGAGAGATTGCTTTGTTCTTATAAGACCATCAATCATATCAGATTAGGGCACCACCTTTATAACCTCATTTACCCTCCTAAAAGCTTTATCTCCAAATATAGTTATCAGAACCTAGGGTTTCAACATATAGATGTTGGGGAGGACACAATTCAGTCAAAGCATATATTATTTCCATCACTTTTCTTTATAGTCACAGAACTCATGTGACAATCTTAATTAGAACAGCATAAGTAATGATTTTGCTGGAGTGAGAAAATAAATTTAGTGAAACAAATGCATAATAATTCTAGAATAATGGATATCTTTATTACTCATGCAAATATATCGGTCCCATCAATAGAACACACACACAGAGAATAATTATGTTCCATAATTTTAATATTTTATCAACTCTCAGTCATTTTAAAATATTTTACACATATTATTATAATAATGCACATTTAAAGATAAAGATAAAAGGATAGAATACAATTTATTAACAGTTTATGAGCTTGATTTAAATATTAAAAATATTTAGATGTATGATATGAAGTCTTCCAATCATACTCTTTTCTTGTTAATTACAAAATTAGGGGTGGGCCTGATTTCAGCTTATGGCTTTAACTGAAACCAGTCTAACCTGTGAACACATTCCAGTACTTCAAAGCTATTTTCCTCTTTCATTTCAAGTACCATGGCTTCTGAAACAAGACATTGTGCTTCTTGCTGTTTTCATTGCTACTTTCAAATCATCCCTTCTTCTTTACAATTCTCCCTAACAAACAAACAAACAAACAAGCATGCAACAACACCACAAACCAGACATACCTCATCACCTCCTGATACTTGACTATAGTATTTATTACTCATTCTTTTGGAATTCTATATAACACACACCCAGTTCACTCTTTCTCATTCCTCAAAGACTTTGAAAATTGGTTTGTCTTTCCACCATTATTGTCACAATTCTTAGGGAGTTAATATTGATGTAAATTGCTTTTAGTTTGACTTTTCCAACTTCACATGGTCTTGTTTTCCATCTCATCTAAGTCACTACTATAAGGGTCATATCCTAGATCTGCAACCCTCCCACAATCTTAAATTAAGGGCCTGACCACAACATCTTAATATTTCAACTCATTTCTTCCAGTTATCCAGCTTCAGTATTGTCCCCACACTTCTAGGACTTCTGATTGCCTGACTTATTAGCATGTCATATTTATTTCCATTTACTGATAGTCTTACATCTCACCCATATTACATTGCCTCAAATTAAATTTTAGCAAAAAATCATCACCTTATATATACCATCAATTGCTTATACCTCTTTCTCCTTTATGCTTAGTAAACTTGACCCTACTTATATTGAACTCTGTATATACCACACCAATAGACAAGAAACTGAACATGGCTAGAGAAAATCATGACTCCATGTTGATTTGTTTCACATTAAATTATGACCACAAGCACTAAGCAGATCTTTAGTGCTGACAAATACACTGTTGGTTCCCTTGTTAACCAACTAGCCACCCCCATTGATGACTCTTTCATTCTCTTGTGTCTCAAAACTCCAGCTTCATGTCTCTTTTTATTTATGATCATCAACCAATAATTTTTCTTCTTATTTCACTGATAGGAATTTTTTTTTTTGAGAGAAACTCTCTTTCTCTCAAAACAAGGGGGGAAGGATAGGAAGTGGGAGGGGGAGGGAGAGAGAATCTTAATCAGGCTCCACAACTAGTGCAGAGCTTGACATGGGGCTCCATCTCATGACCCTGAGATCATGACCTGAGCTGAAAGCAAGAGTCAGACGCTTAACCAACTGAGCCACCCAGGCCCCCTGGGAAGTTCTTCTATGCTCTTCTCCCACCCACTCCCATACTTCACTGTATCAAATATTCATACATGCTTCTTGCACTTCTCTTTTTTTAAAGTGAATTAAAATGAATAAAATGAATAAAATGAACTTCTCCATTTGTACACATGATTCTATCCTTTACTGCTTATTCACTTTTGAAGTTATTCCTTCTCTCCCACAATCCATTTTTGGCTCTCTACTGAATTACTTTTATCACCATAGAAACTAAGTATAACATCTCTCATCTTAAAATAAATATGTCCTTGTGCTCACATCTCCCTCTGGTGACACTCCATTTTTCTGTTCCATATTAGAGCAAGACTCTGAAAGAATTTTCCATATTTTTGGTCTCTACTTCTGGTTTTTGTAGCATCCCTTGAACTTAATTCACTAAGGCTTTTACCTTACCACTTCATTGACCTTTCTCTTCTCAGGTCTTAGTCCACATTTGACTGGTCCTGTCAGCAACACTGTACAAAGTTGACATCTCACCCTCCTTGAAGTACATCCTTCACTTGACCATCACACCAACAGTCTTTGTATTGAAAACCATTCAAGTCTCCATTTATTGAGGGGAAAAAAATCCAAAGTCCTTACAATGTTTTACTAGTATCTATAAGATTTATTATCCTACTAATTCCCTGACCTCACATCTGTTTCTATTCCCACCCCCCCCCCAGGGCTCATATTGCCCTATATGCCCTATCTTCTTCCTATTTCTAGAATATACCTACAACCTGGCTACAATTTCAAAGTCACTCCTTACTATTCACTTTGCATGGAAAACATCTCTAGGAAAAATCTACAGAGCCTATACCATTACTTCCTTCAATCACTGTTAAATTCTTACCTTATTAGAAAGATTTCCACTAATAGCCTATCAATAAAGCATTCGTAGACAGGGCACTCTGTCTACATACCTTACTATATTTTTATTTTCTTCCTAGGGTGGATACTACCTCTCCTGTCTTTCTTGTTTTTTGTTTTGTTTGTTTTTATGGTAATTTTCTATGTGTTCCTACTAAAATTTATGTTCTAAGACGTCAATAAATTTTTGAATAAATGTATGAGTGCATACATGTTTGAAATTAGCATACATTTAGACAACCCCAAATCATTAACTTAGACTTTTAAAAAGTTAAAATATTATTGAAAAAAAAACAGGGGGACACTGGGATGGTATACAGGAAGACAGATGAATCTAACTCTACTACAGGTATTTGATATGACCATACTGAAGGGGAAGGGAAAAAACAAACAAAAAATGCAAAAAGGAGCTTACCTATATAACTTTGCAAGGCAGAGTTTTGACTGAAAACTGTACAGCGAAAAACAAAAGGATCTATTGAACATACTGCACTCTAATTAGTAAATTTTGTTTTAATGAAGGTATGGGTTAACAATTCTGAAACCATTGCACATTAAGGTTGAACAAATAAATAAAAGGATAGTGGATTTCAGGAGCGAAGTTTATCCTTTTCAGAAAGGGAGGTTATAGTCAAGAAAGGTAGGCTAGAATGAACCTCATGGTACTTGGTTGGAGTCAGACACCTCTAATGAACTTATGTTTAGTGTAATATGTATATACAGATGGATAGATACTGAACCAGGTATGTGTGTGTATGTGTGTGTCTGTGTGTGTGTATATATGTGTTAGTATAATATATGTTCTCTGACCACCGAGAGATCTTAGAAGTGATGGTACTCCAGTAGCAATAAGCACACCAGTGCCCAGATTTGGCTTCTAAATTACATTCTCCAATAAAAGGAACTAGAGAGACTTGGAGAAAATGGCAAGGTCTGGGCCTGGAACAGGAAGGATACAAATGAGCCTTGAGCATTCTATAGTACCAGAAATGAATGGAGTGCTCAAATGACAGCAACGATGACAACAATGTGGGAGTAGAGAAAGGACGAAAGAAACAATATAAACTGTTCCCAATGGCCATAGCTTAAAAAAATTAAGCACAAAAATTCAGTGTATATTAGATTATAACCTAATGTATAAAATAAATATAAATGAGTCTATGCTAATATAAGTATGTGATTGAATAAAATAAATAAATGTGGGAGAAGACACAAATCTTCCTTAGAGAATAACTTCAATAATATATCTGGATATTCCCCCCCCGAGATGTAGAGCTTAACTCCCAGGGTGTGTGGGTATGTGGGTGGTAAACACACCCTGGGATGTGTGTTTACATCCCACATGTAAACATGTGGGACTCCCGTCAAAAGAATATAGAAAAGTAACAACAGTAGCTTCATTCATAGTATGAAAACCTATAAAATACTACCTGAACCAAGTGATGAAGGTTAATATCGCCAATGATGTCATGTAACCATAAAAATAATGTAATGAGAACTACTTGTTTCCTCCATGCTATTCTTTTTAAAGACACACAACCCCCTTCTAATTAAGACAAAAACCATCAGACAGAGTGAAATTGAGGGACAAATTACAAAAACCTGAATAGTACTCCTCAAATGTCAACCTGGTGAAAAACAAGGGAAAATTTGAAATTCCATCACAGGCCAGAGGCAGCTAAGGAGCCATGGCAGGTAAACGCAATGTGGTAACATGGATTGGATCATGGAACACAAAGAAGAAATTACTGAAAAACCGGTTATATACAACCAAACCCAGTTTAATTAACAGTAATATGTCAATGTTGGTTTTATAATTTCATAACTTGGACAAAGGTTAAATGATATATGATAATATGATATTAATAGGAGAAACTTAGTAAGAGTATATAGCAACTCTGCACTAACTTTGCAACTTTTATGTATATAGAGAATTATTTCAAAATATAAAGATTATTAAAAAATAGTTTAGTGAAATTGAGGTAAAATAAAATTATTCAAATCAATGATCAAAATTAGAAATTAGAAAACCCCCCAGCAAATTAAATAGAAGCAATTAGAAGTAAATAAACAATAAAAATAAGAATATAAATGAATGATTTAGAAAATAGAAAAAATTTGGTCAGATCAATGAAATCAAAAGCTGGGTCTGGAAAAAATCAGGAAAATTGATAAACCTCTAGCTAGCCTTATTAAGACATAATAGAACTGAATGGAATCAAGAAATATGGGGAAAAAAAGAAAAGAAATAGACTGATATAGTCAATTGATTGTGGCAAAGGTACCCAAGTAATTCAGTGGAAGAAGGATAGTCTTTTCAAAATAAGGTAATAAAATAATTGTGCATTTATATGGAAAATAAAATCTAACTCTAACCTCGTAGTTTACCCCCAAATTTACTTGAAGTGGCTCATAGACGTAAACAAAACTAAACCTATAAAACTTCTAGAAGAAAACCACTTTTGGAACTAGTTTGAAAGCTTCTTACAATGGCAAACACTTAAGTACCATATGACCCATATTTCCAGCCCTTAGGTATTTATCCAAGGTAAATGAAACTATATGTCTGCACAAGGACTTGTACACAAATATTAAAAGAAACTTTACACACAACAGTTGAAAATGAGAAACACTCAATTGTCCATGAATTGGAGAATAAAGAATTGTGGTATATCCATAAAATAGAATACTACCCAGCAATCAAAATGAATCAGCTACTGATACTTGTAAAACATGGATGACTATCACAAAGATTATGCTCAGTTGGATAAATCAGGAAAAAAGGACATATGGTACCATTAAATGTATATGAAGCAATGACATTACATCATATTAAATGAAAATCTAGAAATAGCTAATTTCTATTGTCAGAAAGCTGATCGGTGTTTGCTTACCATTAGCAAATGAGTTTCTTTATTGTGGAGTAGTGGGAAGAATACTTAACATTGTAGAGACCCAATCTATTTAATCTATTAACGAATTAAACCCAATTTGTTAAATCTATAGAGTTTCTCATGTTCAATTTTTAAATATATCTATATTTTAAACATGTCTGTATTTTATTAAAAAAAACACTACAATAAACTGTGCTACACATGCAAAAACTTATGTAAAGTTTGGGAAGGTTATTCTTTTTGAGGATATCAAGGAAAGAGGTAAATTTACACATTTCTGGCTTAGAGTGCTAAACAAAGACAGGGTGTGTGACCTAGAGACATTACCCATAAATTGAACTAATCCAGGCAGAAGTGGGAATTCAGTCAGGTCATTAGGCAAGCATCTTCCTTTCCCGAATATCATAGGAGATTGTGTGGCTTTCAGGAAGCTCACTATACCTATCATAGAATACGAATGAATTTTATTTAGGCTCAGTTGCATTTGAAAAAAAGAAATCCATGGCAGTAGTAATCTCTATACAAAAATTAAACCAGAAGCCACAACCCCCCAGTTTTACTACCTAATTAGTAATCATTGTATCTGTATATATATTTTTTAAATTCAGTTTTGGTGATAGAGCTACCTTGACAAAACATTGTATCATTGGTATTATGGTTTATTGTAAAATTTTGTTAAATTTGTACTTATCTATATTTTCTACATAATAAAAATATTCATGCTTTTTTCTTTTTTTTTGTAAAGGAACTAACATGTGGTTTAGTTAAGTGGAAAAGATTCTAGACTAGATTATTATCTGATCAATTCCAAGGTCTACCACTCCAGAGAACACACTAAATTGATAAATATTTGTTGAATGCCTGCTATGTTCCAAGTTCTGTAGATATGGAGAAATCACTCTTAATCTATTTCCTCTTTTTTTAAAATAAAGGTAAATCTCTGATTTACTCAAAGGATAAACTATACAGTTTACATTATTAATCTTAATTCTTTATGTTAGAATAATTCTTAAATATATTTTGTGTATGCTAGGAGACAAATTCCTTAAATAATTGGGCTTCCTTTATCTTCTAATTTGTTCCAGTATTATTCAAGTTAATAAAAAATTTAGAGTATTCTGTTTAAAAACACCCAGGTATGTATTTATAGAATGTCAGAAATTCACTTAAGGTTTTACAGATATGGAAAAAACTTATCATCCATGCTACTCACAACAAATTCCTTTGAATTTAAACTATACTCTGTCCAATTTTTCTGTAAACTTAAAACTGCTCAAAACATAAAGTCTAATCATTTAAAATAAAAATTCCAAAAATATTAATAAGTTAAAACATAAAATTATAAAATCTTTTTCAGAAGACTAATTGTTTTCACCCACATTTTGTTGCGGAGAAATATTTCCCAGTTACCTGATGATGAATATCACTTTGTAGGGCACCTGGGTGGTTCAGTAGGTTAAGCATCTGCCTTTGGCTCAGGTCATGATCCCAGGGTCCTGGGATTGAGTCCTGAGTCAGGCTCCCGGCTCTGCAGGGAATCCACTTCTCTCTCCCTCTGCTCCTCCTCCCATTCATTCTCTCAACCTCTCTCAATCTTTCTGTCAAATAAATACATGAAGTCTTATTAAAAAAAAAAAGAATATCACTTGGCATATTTGTAATATATTGGCTGTCTGTCTTAGGTCTGCCCAGTCAGAATCTACTTTACAGAGGTCTAGAATTCTATAATTTTATTAGATGTCCACATATGATTATTATTATTGGATTATTGGACAAATTTTGGAAACTGATGGAAGGAAATTTTCCAGTAGCCCTGAATCCATAATTGCTATATCCTTACTATATGTGTATATTCCACATATAATATATATATATATATTTCACATAAACATAGAAAATCCCTATATAAAGACAATAAAGAGAATTAAAAACTTTAGCCTTGATTACCACTTACCAAAATTTTGTTTTTTTTTCCTTTCCATGCATGTAATAGTCTAATATATTCTTAAAACTTTTAAAATAGGTACAGTCCTGTGACCTTTTATGGCTAAGAAGTTGTAAGTGAGGGGCACCTAGGTGGCTCAGTTTGTTGTGCATCAGACTCTTGATTTCAGCTCTGGTCATGATCTCAGGGTCATGATCTCAGGGCCATGATCTCAGGGTCCTGAAATCCAGTCCCATGTCGGGCTCTGAGATCAGCAGGAAGTCTGCTTCTCTCCCTCTCCTTGTCCCTCTCCCTCTGCCCCTCCCCTTGCTCGCTCTCTTTCTAATAAAAATAAATAAATCTGTTAAAAAAAATAAAAGAGGTTGTGAGTGAAAGGGATGTATGTTAGGCCATGTAAACACTTTGAAAGCCAGAGGGAGATTTGCCAGTTAATCTTTTTACTACGTTGGAAATTGTATCAGTTGTATGCAACGTTTAGCTGAGTAGGCATAATAAGCAGATAACAATTCCATATATAGCAGGAATGGAAAATAAACTTTATTTTGTGAAGTGCTATGATTTGGAGTTGTTAATTATAGCAGTAAAACCTTGGCCTTTGTAATTGATTTAGATAATGGGGATTTTAGAATCACCAAGAGGGAGTTGATTTCATAACAACAAAAAACAGAAACAGGTATAGAAACAAACACTGTAAGGTGTGGTGGTGTTGGCTTATACCATGAGTAGTAAGTGGTGAAGCATCTGTAATAGAAGTCTGAATATATAGTGATCAATGTTCTGCAATGGCCAGAACATTTGATAAAACTGTAGCCTATGATCACTTGGACAGCTTTTTGTGTACATAAAGAACTTGAATTCTTTGATTAAAAATTTTGAAAATAAAGTTTTTAGCGAGGATTTGTTGATATTCCCTGAATAGTACAAGGTATTACATATGAGAAACAAATTTAAGAAAGAACTCGCCAGTTTGCTAGACAATATAAAGACTAATGGGGCATGTATTGCATGGAGCACTGGGTGTTATATGCAAACAATGAATCATGGAACACTACATCAAAAACTAATGATGTACTGTATGGTGACTAATATAGCATGTTAAAATAAAATTAAAGAAAAAATGACTAATGGAGAGGTACAGAGATACACAATTCCAGGAAATTTTAGAATTAGGTAAAGCAACTGCTTTGCAATCAAAAACAGTAAAAGATAAAATTTAGAAATGTTTTGAGTACCAAAGAAACTTTAAGACACTGAATGGATTAAATTGGTGCCAGTATTTTCTTTCTTTCTTTTTTTTTTTTTTTCATTTGGATTCCTGGCACTGGGAAAAAAAAAATCTTTAAGGTGTTGCTCTCCTATCAAAGACTCCCACAGCTAAATTGAGAAAGAGAAACATAGGGCAAAAAAGGAAGAAATGTAGCAATTATGATAATTAAATCTAGAAAGGATTTGTAGGTGTAGTTATTGTCCGGGATCTGACTGGGATCCAATAGATAAGAAGCTCAGTAGGTGTTTAAGAAAGTTATCCTATCAAGCAAACCATACCCCCAAAGTAAACAAGGCTTTAACTTCTTGAGACTTACAAAGATGCCAGAGATCCCAAATTTATCTGTGGAAATATGCTTAAAAATTTGCTCAGTCCCCAAGAAATGTTTATTCTCCACTGTCCACCTTAATATATTTAATGTAAAAATATGGATAAATGAATCTTCAAGAGAATAAAATAATGGTCTCAGGAAAAATTCGACTAGGGAATCTCTTTCAAAAAAAAAAAAAGGACTATTTTTAAGGGATGTTCCCCACACTTAAGGTAGAGGAAGTCTCAAAATTTGTCTGGTGAATTTCAGAATTGTTGCATATCAGTGTTTACCATGTTTGGTTTTTTATTTTTATTAATTTTTTAAGATTTTATTTATTTATTTAATTGACAGAGAGAGAAAGAGAGACAGCGAGAGAGGGAACACAAGCAGGGGGAGTGGGAGAGGGAGAAGCAGGCTTCCCACTGAGCAGGGAGCCAGATGCGGAACTTGATCCCAGGACTCTGGGATCATGACCAGAGCCGAAAGCAGTCACCTAACCAACTGAGCCACCCAGGCGCCCCTACCATGTTTGGTTTTTTAAAGATGCAAGATTTTTGTGAGAATTCAGAGACAGTTTACTTACTAATTAGTTAATTTATTTATTTTAGTTGATCAAGAGAACATTTAGTTTTAGTTCATCAAGAAAATGCTCATTTGTTTCACTTTTCTTGACTTAGTTAATCGAGAGGAGCCACTACCATGGATCACCCAAGATTAATAGACTTTGACTTGGTTCTGTGATTGCACATAACTTGAGGTTGTATAGCTTGGGAAGATATGAATGCTTTTTTCTGAGATGCAGAAATTGGACTGAATATTTGATCTTAAAAATGTTGACCCTGAACATTATGGCTGTTTACCAAATATCTCTAATTCTCCCATCGTCCAGCATATGGTGATATTACACTTCCCTGCCTGCTTGAAACTCTTCGTGATTGCATATCTTACTTTGATCAATGCAAAGTGAGCAAAAGTGATATATCTCACTTCTAGTTGGAAATGTTAAAAGCTAGTGTGTAATTCACTATATTCCCTTTATCTTGACCAAAAACACTGTAGATGCATGTGATAAGGTGAAGGCTGTAATAGTGTCTATTCCAGAGTGAGTGAAATAAGCAGTTCCTTTTTAACCTACATTGGACACATAAAGCAAACAAGAATTTTTTTTTTTTTTCTGTGAAGCAACTAAGATTTGGGGGTTGTTTCTTCCAGCAGCACAACTTAGCTCATCCTGATAAAATATTACAAGATTAATTATTCAAGACAAAAGACTCACTGATGGATCTTTCTAATATTTGTCCCCTTAGTTAATCTCATTTTTCATATACATGTTGCTTTTTATTATAAAGAAAAAATGAAAATTGGAGGGAGAAATATGTGACAAACAAATTAATAATTCAAGAAAACATATCATTGACAGTTAAGTATCAGTCAGAAGCTAAGATTCAACTTTCATTTTAATTCAATGAAATTTTAATTCAATGGTCCTGGAAAACATACCTGAGTTTAGGCAGCTGGTTTTTAAATATATTTGTTATGAACTGCCCATTTACTCCTTTTCTTTGAGTGTGGTAGGTATATACTCTTCTTCTAAATGATCCTGGTGATATGAGAAAATGCATTTCTCCAACTATTATCTTAATTTAGTACTATTGAAACATGTTCTGTGAAGAATTCAACTTAAAAAGAAATTTAGTATATGATAAATTTTTGTGGTATGTATTTCCTTTTTCCCCTATCTTGTGATGAAGAAGTATTTTGTTTGTAAATCTAGAAGGATTTGGCCCATTAAAGAGCCATATTCAACATAATAATACAGTATGAAAATATTCTCATTAGTACTATCTTTTAACCTTATAAAGTCATAAAGTTCCCTGAATAACCCAGTTATATTGATGATCAGTAAATAGTGCAGCATATTCCTACGTAGTTGTCACATCCAAAGACCTCGGCCTATACATCAACCAGCCATGGAGCAAATATGCTATGCTCCACATGAAGAAACATTGAGGAATATTTTCTTATGCATTAAATCCCAGCATTGATGGATGAAATAGCTAAGCATAATTAATGTACCACTTTAAACGGGATTTGTATGTATCAGTTCTGTCATCTTTCATTTTGTTGAAGAAATTTGGAAGAATTGTGTTAGAACAAAGGAAGGACAGATAAATTCTGGCATAAGAAATTAAACAGAGTTTACCTTTGAGATCCTTTAAAAAATAGTGGCAGAAGGTTTCTTAACACTAAAAGGAAAATACTATTATTCACAGTCACAAGTCTGGTAAGTTTTAGTTTCAATTTATGGATGTTAAAAATTAAAGGAATAAAACTAAAATTATGATTGATGAAAAGAGGCTAATTACTGTGCTTATTCACTGGTTCAAGTAAGTATTAAAACATGGAGGTAGTTTAAAATATATTCTTGGGCAGATCATGTATTTCAGGAACATATTTCAGAATATACATAAATTCTTAGCAAGTCCATATATATATATATATAATGCAATTGTGTGTGTGTGTATATATAGTTACACACACATAGAATTTATGTATATAAATATATGTATAAATAGTATATATACTATTCTATAATAGTATAAATAAATAGTATTTATATATGCATAATTAGTACATATATACTATTTATCCCCTTTGCTAGTGTTTGGTTTCTTGTATTACTAAACATAAACCCCATGTGATGGCAAAAGAGGTAACTCTGATTCAAAAAAGTACCAATCTGTAGGAGGGACATAAAAAAATCCAAATGGTATTAAAATTAAGAAGCTGAAGTGCCTTGTTATTCACTAGGCCAGTGATCTAGACAAGTAGTGCTCTGTGTTAAAAGTCATTTTTCCTAAGATTTTGTCAATTTTTGACATATCTTTTTTCTAAGATTTTATTTTCTTATTTTTATGTGTGCACACGCGCGAGAGAGAGGCAGAGAGAGACAGAAACAGGGAGCACAAGAGCATGAGGGGGGTGGGGAGAGAGAGAAGAGACTCACAGCTGAGTAGGGAGCCCCACATGGGGCTCCATCCCAGGACCCTGGTATCATGACCTGAGCCAAAGGCAGATGCTTAAACCGACTGAGCCACCCAGTCGCCCAATTTTTGACATATTTTATCTAAATATCTCTGCAAATATCAATTCCATTCACTCTTTTTTTTAATCCATCTCACTTGTTTTGCAAAATTAATCACATACTTAGTTTCTTGCTAGAAACAGAGCAGATGCAGTTCAAATATAAACAAAATTTAGAGTCAATAAAAAAATTTCAATTTTGTATATAGTAAAGATGACTTCCAAATCAACAATGAAAAGAATTTCTGTTCAACTGGTGGTTTTCCAAGAAACAGATAGTCAACAAGAAAAAAAAAAGGCTTACTTTCCTGTTTCACTTTAAAAAATAATTTCCAGGCAGAGCAATAAATTCAATGTAAAATTAATAAAATCACTAAATTACTAGAATTCCAGTGTAAAATAGGGGTAGTCTTTTAAGTAAGGCACCATATCCAAAACAGTTTAAAAAAATCTATTCAAACACACACACACACACACACACACACACACACACACTCACCTATGTACAAACTAAGATAGGAATATGGATTTTCAGTGCAATACTGACTTGAAATAATTAAAAATATCCCATACCCATGAATAAGGAAACTATAACAAAAGATAAACACTTATAAATTATGAACATTCAGAATATATGTATGTATACATGTGTATCACATCTGTATGTGTATATATGTATACCACATTATATTTAGTCATTGTTTCTTTATGTCTTTGTTTTGTCACAATGTCTCAGCTTCCCTCCTCTTTTGACACTTGAAGAATACAGGCCAAATATTTTGTAGAATGCTTCTCAATTTTTTTTCTGATGTTTTCCTCATTTCTAGATGAAGTTTATGGATTTTGGGAAGAAGCTCCCACTCTCACAAAAGAATCTGTGGAACTTGCTAGCAAAATGATCTATCAGTTATGATGTTAAGCTTATCTGGCTAAAGTAGTGTTTGTCAGTTTTTTTTTTTCCATTATGAAGTTCCTCTTTTTCTGCCCTTCCATTCTATACTCGGAAGAAAGTCGCTACGCACAGCTGACACATGAATGGCAGTATGTTTCCACCTTCTTGAAGTAGAAATATTTGCATACATAATTTGAAATTCCTCTACATAGGAAATTTTTTCTCCCCAATCATGTGTTTATTTAATCATCTGCTTATATATGAACTTGAGGCTATTTGTTTCATACTTTGGGATATAGTCAGTCCTATTTTATTTATTTTATTGCTCAAATTGATGCAGCTTTGGCCAGTGGAAGTTTTTAGTTGATTCCTGTGTTCTTTTGACATACACCTGTCTCTGGGGTGTGTGTGTGTGTGTGTGTGTCTGTGTGTGTGTAACATTCCCTTACTTTCAGGCACCACATGATGCATCAAGCTCACTTTGTATGTTCCTTACCAAATCTCAAAATCATCTAGTTCTCCGGAGAGCCCACAATCCTTTTGTAGAAAAGTGGTGTTAGAAAACAAGATCTGGGACTACTAAGGTATGCTTGTTGCTTACTGTTGTTTCTTTTAGGACATCTATATAAGTTGGCAGAACAAGGAAATATATACACGCAGAACAAGGAAATGTACATATGTGTAATAATCAAAGTATATACATATATTTATAAATACTTCCATATGTATCATCTATATCTAAATGAAGTTAAATGTGAATTCATACTCGTGTCCAACACAAATCCATCACCACATGATGATTCTGCCTTCTTCCCTTACTTTTCTATAACCTAGTCCTCCAATGAGTGATAAACCTGGATCTCACCATTCACTGACTATTAATTCGTTGTTTGATTCCATTGTGTATGAATAATTGTTTCATAATTGTTAATCTAGTCTCCCATTTGACACAACTTTATCATCAATAGCACAGTGCTTATGTACTGTTCCTTTTGCCCTAGTCTTATAGAAACCACTCATTTCCAGAATTATTTTGATCACATTATTTTTCCCTACTGTCTTCAGTGAGGTTATTTCATGCATTTTTAATGCAATTAGTTTGTATTTTTTTGTCATAATCTGCATCCCACCCCGTGATCCACCAACCTCCTAAATAACTTTTCGCTGCATAAATTGAGTCTCTTTTGCACTTAAAAGTTACATAGTGTCCTATATACACCATTGCAACATTATATAAAATTTTTTCACCTCCATAAAATAATCCCTGTGTTTCTCTGTTCAATCTTCCACTCTTCCCAAACACCTGGCAGCCACTGATCTGTTCACTGTCTCTAAGGGTTTGCCTTTTGCATAAGGTCATAGAATTGAAATCATACAGTATATAGCCTTTTCAAGTTGACCTCTTTCACTCAGCAGTACGTATTAAAGATTCATTTATGTATTTTTGTTATTGTATACTGCATTTATTTTTACAATTGAATAATATTCCATTTTATAGCTAGATAGCAACTTTTCTATGGATTCATCCATTGAAGGACATCTTTGTTTCTTCCTGTTTGGGTCAGTTATGAATAAAATTTCTATAAATATTCACCTAAAATTTCCTAGTGTGGATATGTTTTCCCATCAGTTGAGTAAGTACATAGAAAGGTGATCACAATACATGGTAAAACTGCGTTTAGCTTTGTAAGAGACTGCCAAACTGTCTTCCAAAATGTCTATACCACTTGTATTCCCACCACAATGGGAGTTTCTTTTGCTCCATATCTTTACCACTTATTGGTATTTTCAGTTTTAGGATTTTAGTCTTACTAATAGGTGTGTAATGATATCTCATTTTTAAAATTTGCATTTACATAATAATAAATGGTATTGATTATCTCTGCATATGCTTATTTGCCATCTGTATACATCATTTGGTGAGATGTCTGATCATATTTTTGCCCAATTTTGTTCCTTTTGGTTCACTGGTTTTCTTATTATTGAATTTTATGAATTTTGTTTTTTTTTCCCTTAAATTTTAAAAGTTTTAATTTCAGTGTAGTTACTATACAGTGTTATATTAGTTCCAGATGTATAAAATAGTGATTCAACAGTTCCATATAGGACTTAGTGCTCATCAGGACAAGTGCTCTCCTTAAGCCCCATCTCCTATTTCACCCATCCACCCACCCACTCCCCTCTGGTAACCATCAGTTTGTTTTTTTTATAGTTAAGAGTCTGATTTTTGGTTTCTCTCTCTCTCTCTTCTTTCTTTGTTCATTTGTTTTGTTTCTTATATTCCATGCGTGACTGAAATTATATGGTATTTGTCTTTTCCTGACTGGTTTATTTGCTTAGCATATAGGCTCTAGATCCATCCGTGTTGTTGCAAATGGCAAGATTATGTTCTTTTTTATGGCTGAATAATATTCCATTATATATATTTGTGTATATTGATTTTTTATCCTGCAACTTTAATAAGTTGACCTATCAGTTCTATTAGTTTTTTGGTGGAGTCTTTCAGATTTTCCATATAGAGCATGTTATCTGCAAATAGTGAAAGTTTTACTTCTTCCTTACCAATTTGGAGGCCTTTTATTTCTTTTTGTTGTCTGATTGCTGTGGCTAGGACTTCTTGTACTAAGTTCAATAAAAATGGAGAGAGTGGACATACTTGTCTTATTCCTGACCTTAGGGGAAAAGCTCTCAGTTTTTCCCCATTAAGTATGATATTACCTGTGGGTTTTTCATACAAGGCCTTTATTATGTTGAGGTGTATTTACCTCTAAACCTACTTGTTGAGGGTTTTTATCATGAATGGATGTTGTACTTTGTCAAATGCATTTTCTGCATCTATTGAAATGACCGTGTGGTTTTTATCCTTTCTTTTTTTGATGTGATGTGTCACAATGATTTGTGGATATTAAACCACCCTGGCATCCCAGGAATAAATCCTACTTGAACACGGTGAATGATTTCTTAAGGTACTGTTGGATTCAATTTGCCAGTATTTTGTTGAGAATTTCTGCATCTATGTTCATCAGGAATATTGGCCTGTAGTTCTCTTTCTTTGTTGTATCTTTATCTGGTTTTGCTGTCAGGGTAATGCTGGCTTCGTAGAATTTGGAAGTTTTCCTTCATCTTCTATTTTTTGGAATAGTTTGAAAAGAATAGGTATTAACCCTTCTTTAAATGTTTGTTTAATTTGCCTGTGAAGCTTCTTCATCCTGGACTTGTATTTGTTGGCAGAAGATTTTTTGTATTTTTATTTTTATTATATTTTTAATTAAAGGAATTTTTTTATTAACATATCATGTATTATTTGTTTCAGGGGTATAGGTCTGTGATTCATCAGTCTTACACAATTCACAGTGCTCACCATAGTAGATACCCTCCCCAGTGTCCATCACCAGCCACACCATCCCTCCCTCCCTCCCCCCTCCAGCAACCCTCAGTTTGTTTCCTGGGATTAAGAGTCTCTTATAGTTTGTCTCCCTCTCTGGTTTCGTCTTGTTTCATTTTTCCCTCCCTTCCCCTATGATCCTCTGTGTTGTTTCTCAAATTCCTCATATCAGTGAGGTCATATGATACTTGTCTTTCTCTGATTGACTTAGTTCACTTAGCATAATACCCTCTAGTTCCATCCACATCGTTGCAAATGGGAGGATTTAATTTTTTTGATGGCTGCATTATATCCCATTGTGTGTGTGTGTGTGTGTGTGTGTGTGTGTGTGTGTGTGTGTGTGTGTATGTATATATATATATCACATGTTCTTTATCCATATATCTGTTGATGAACATCTTGGCTCTTTCCATAGTTTGGCTATTGTGGGCATTGCTGCTATAAACATTGGAGTGCGTGTGCCCCTTCAGATCACTACATTTGTATCTTTGGGGTAAATACCCAGTAGTGCAATTGCTCAGTCTAGGAGTAGCTCTATTTTCAACTTCCTGAGGAACCTCCATACTGGTTTCCAGAGTGGCTGCACCAGCTTGCATTCCAACCAACAGTGTATGTGGGTTCCCCTTTCTCCGCATCCTCACTAACATCTGTCACTTCCTTACTAGTTAATTTTAGCCATTCTGACTAGTGTGAGGTTGTATCTCACTGAGGTTTTGATTTGTATTTCCCTGATACTAAGTGATGTTGAGCACTTTTTCATCTGTCTGTTGGCCATTTAGATGTCTTCTTTGCAGAAAAGTCTGTTCATGTCTTCTGCCCATTTCTTGACTGGATTATTCTTTGGGTGTTGAGTTTGATAAGTTCTTTATAGATTTTGGACACTAGCCCTTTATTTGTTATGTCATTTGCAAATATCTTCTCCCATTCTGTCAGTTGTCTTTTGGTTTTGTTGACTGTTTCCTTTGCTGTGCAAAAGTTTTTTATCCTGATGAAGTCCCAATAGTTCCTTTTTGCCCTTGCTTCACTTGTCTTTGGCAATGTGTCTAGGAAGAAGCTGCTGCGACTGAGTTCAAAGAGGTTGCTGCCTGTGTTCTTCTCAAGGATTTTGATGGATTACTGTCACACATTGAGGTCTTTCATCCATTTTGAGTCTATTTTTGTGTGTGGTGTAAGGAAATGGTCCAGTTTCATTCATCTGCATGTGGCTGTCCAATCTTCCCAACACTATTTGTTGAAGAGATTGTCTGTTTCCATTGGACATTTTTTCCTGCTTTGTTGAACATGAGTTTACCATAGAGTTGAAGGTCCATTTCTGGGCTCTCTAATCTGTTCCATTGATCTAAGTGTCTGTTTTTGTGCCAGTACCATACTGTCTTGATGATGACAGCTTTGAAATAGAGCTTGAAGTCCGGAATTGTGATGCCGCCAGCTTTCCTTTTCTTTTTCTTTTTCATCATTCCTCTGGCTATTTGGGGTCTTTTCTGGTTCCATACAAATTTTAGGATTATTTGTTCTATTTCTTTGAAAAAGTTGATGGTATTTTGATAGGGATTGCATTAAATGTGTAGATTGCTCTAGGTAGCATTGACATCTTCACAATATTTGTTTTCCAATCCATGAGCATGGAACCAGAAAAGACCCCGAATAGCCACATCTTTGTGTCTTCCTCAATTTCTTTCACGAGTATTCTATAGTTTTCTGAGTATAGATTCTTTACCTCTTTGGTTAGATTTATTCCTAGGTTTCTTATGGTTTTGGGTGCAATTGTAAATGGGATTGACTCCTTAATTTCTCTTTCTTCTGTCTTGTTGTTGGTGTATAGAAAGACAACTGATTTCTGTGCATTGATTTTATATCCTGCCACTTTACTGAATTCCTGTATGAGTTCTAGCAGTTTTGGGGTGGAGTCTTTTGGGTTTTCCACATAAAGTACCTTATCATCTGCAAAGAGTGAGAGTTTGACTTCTGTGCCGATTCCAATGCCTTTTATTTTTTTTTTTGCTGTCTGATTTCTGAGGCTAGTAGGACTTCTAGTACTACGTTGAACAGCAGTGGTGATAGTGGACATCCCTGCCATGTTCCTGACCTTAAGGGAAAAGCTCTCAGTTTTTCCCCATTGAGTATGATATTTGCTGTGGATTTTTCATAGATGGCTTTTATGATATTGAGGTATGTACCCTCTATCCTTACACTGTGAAGAGTTTTAATCAAGAAAGGATGCTGTACTTTGTCAAATGCTTTTTCTGTGTCTATTGAGAGGATCATATGTTTCTTGTTCTTTCTTTTATTAATGTATTGTATCACATTGTTTTTCAGATTTGAACCAACCTTGCAACCCAGGAATAAATCCCACTTGGTCCTGGTCAGTAATCCTTTTAATGTACTGTTGCATCCTATTGCCTAGTATTTTGGTGAGAATTTTTTGCATCCATGTTCATCAGGGATGTTTATCAGTAGTTCTCCTTTTTGATGGGGTCTTTGTCTGGTTTTGAGATCAAGGTAATGCTGACCTCATAAAATGAGTTTGGAAGTTTTCCTTCCATTTCTATTCTTTGTAACAGCTTCAGAAGAATAAGTTTTAATTCTTCTTTAAATGTTTGGTAGAATTCCCCTGGGGTATATAGTTGCTCATGTTATGTTCTTATAATTGTTTGTATTTCTTTGGTGTTGGTTGTGATCTCTTCTCTTTCATTCATGATTTTATTTATTTGGGTCATTTCTCTTTTCTTTTGGATAAGTCTGGCCAGGGGTTTATCAATCTTGTTAATTCTTTCCAAGAACCAGCTCCTAGTTTTGTTGATCCATTCTACTGTTCTTTTGGTTTCTATTTCATTGATTTCTGCTCTAATCTTTATTTCTCTTCTCCTGCTGGGTTTAGGCTTTATTTGCTGGTCTTTCTCCAGGCCTTTTAGGTGTAAGGTTAGGTTGTATATTTAAGACCTTTCTTATTTCTTGAGAAAGGCTTGTAGTGCTATATACTTTCCTCTTAGGACTGCCTTTGCTGCATCCCAAAGATTTTGAACAGTTGTGTTTTCATTTTCTTTTGTTACCATGAATTTTTTAAATTATTCTTTGATTTCCTGGTTGACCCATTCATTCTTTAATAGGATGCTCTTTAGCCTCCATGTATTTGAGTTCTTTCTGACTTTCCCCTTGTGATTGAGTTCTAGTATCAAAGCATTGTGGTCTGAAAATATGCAGGGAATGATCCCAGTCTTTTGGTACCAGTTGAGACCTGATTTGTGACCCAGGATGTGATCTGTTCTGGAGAATGTTCCATGGGCACTAGAGGAGAATGTGTATTCTGTTGCTTTGGGATGGAATATTCTGGATATATCTGTGATGTCCAGTGTGTCATTTAAAGCCTTTATTTCCTTGTTGATCTTTTGTTAGATGATCTGTCCATTTCAGTGAGGGGGGTGTTAAAGTCCCCTACCATTATTGTGTTTTTGTCAATGTGTTTTTTTGCTTTTGTTATTAATTGGCTTATATAGTTGGCTGCTCCCATGTTAGGGGCACAGATATTTAAAATTGTTAGATCTTGTTGGATAGACACTTCAAGTAGGATATAGTGTCTTTCCTCATCTCTTATTATAGCCTTTGGTTTAAAATCTAATTTGTCTGATATAAGGATTGCCACCCCAGCTTTCTTTTGATATCCATTATAATGATAAGTGGTTTTCCACCCCCTCACTTAAATCTGGAGGTGTCTTTGGGTCTAAAATAGGTCTCTTGCTGACAGCATATCGATTGGTCTTATTTTTTTATCCAATCCTGTGTCTTTTGATTGGGGCATTTAGCCCATTTACATTCAGGGTAACTATTGAAAGATATGAAATTAGTGCTATTGTATTGCCTGTAAGGTGACTCTTACAGTATATTGTCTCTGTTCTTTTCTGATCTATGTTACTTTTAGGCTCTCTCTTTGCTGAGAGGACCCCTTTCAATATTTCTTGTATGGCCGGTTTGGTGTTCACAAATTCTTTTAGTTTTTATTTGTCCTGGAAGCTTTTTATCTCTCCTATTTTCAAGGACAGCGTACCTGGATATAGTATTCTTGGCTGCATATTTTTCTTGTTTAGTGCCCTGAATATATCATGCCAGTCCTTTCTGGCCTGCCAGGTCTCTGTGGATAGGTCTGCTGCCAATCTAATATTTCTACCATTGTAGGTTACAGACCTCTTGTCCCGAGCTGCTTTCAGGACTTTTCTCTTTGTCTCCGAGACTTGGGAGTTTTACTATTAGATGTTGGGGTGTTGACCTATATTACTGATTTTGAGGGGGTTTCTCCGTTCGTCCTGGATTTTGATGCCTGTTTCCTTCCCCAAATTAGGGAAGTTCTCTGCTATAATTTGTTCCAATATACCTTCTGCCCCTCTCTTTCTTCTTCTTCTGGGATTCCAATTATTCTAATATTATTTCATCTTATGGTATCACTTATCTCTCGAATTCTCCCCTCGTGATCCAGGGATGTTTATCTTTCTTTTTCTCAGCTTCTTTAGTCTCCATCATTTGGTCTTCTATATCACTAATTCTCTCTTCTGCGTCATTTATCCTAGCAATTAGAGCCTCCTTTTTTTTTTTTTTAAGATTTTATTTATTCATTTGAGACACAGAGATACAGAGAGAGAGAGCACACGTAGGGTAGGGGGAGAGGCAGAAGGAGAGGGAGAAGCAGGCTTCTGGCAGAGCAGGGAGCCTGATGTGGGGCTCGATCCCAGGACCCTGGGATCATGACCTGAGCTGAAGGCAGATGCTTAAGGACTGAGCCACACAGGTGCCTCAGAGCCTCCATTTTTGATTGCACCTCATTAATAGCCTTTTTGATTTCAACTTGGTTAGATTTTAGTTCTTTTATTTCTCCAGAAAGGGATTCTCTTGTATCTTCTATGCTTTTTCCAAGCCCAACTAGTATCTTTATAATCGTTATTCTGGACTCTAGTTCTGACGTTGTATTAATGTCTGTACTGATTAGGTCCCTGGCAGTCAATACTGCCTCTTGTTCTTTTTTTTTTTTAGGTGAGTTTTTCTGTCTTGTCATTTTGTCCAGAGGAGAATAGATGAATGAGAGAATGAAATGCTAACAGGGTAACAATGTCCTCAGAAAAATATACACTAAACAAATCAGAAGAGACTGAAACCCAGGGAAAAAGAAAAAGAAAGAAAAAAAAGATTATGATCAGGCTGGTGAATAGAATAGAGCCACATGCTAGATTTTCGTGTATTTTGGTCTGTTAGAAGAAATTGCCTCCCAAAATTTTATTTTTTATTTTATTTTATTTGTAATTTCATTTTATTATGTTATGTTAGTCACCATACAATACATCATTAGTTTCTGATGTGGTGATCCATGATTCATTGTTTTTGTATAACCCCCAGTGCTCCATTCAGTACGTGCCCTCCTTAATTCCCATCATGGGGATAACCCATCTCCCCATCCCCCTCCCCTCTAAAACCCTCAGTTTGTTTCTTCGAATCCATAGTCTCTCATGGTTCATCTCTCCTTCCAATTTCCCCACCTTCATTTTTCCCTTCCTTCTCCTAATGTCCTCTGTGCTATTCCTGATGTTCCATAAATAAGTGAAACCATATGATAATTGACTTACTCTGCTTGACTTATTTCACTTAGCATAATTTCCTCCAGTCCCATCCATGTTGATGTAAAAGTTGGGTATTCATCCTTTCTGATGGCTGAGTAATATTCCATTGTATATATGGACCACATCTTCTTTATCCATTCATCTGTTGAAGGGCATCTTGGCTCTTTCCACAGTTTGGCTATTGCGGACATTGCTGCTATGAACACTGGGGTGCATATGGCCCTTCTTTTCACTACATCCGTGTTTTTGGGGTAAATACCCAGGAGTACAAAATTTTAAAGAAAGAAAGAAAAAAAAATACACACACACACACACACACACACACACATATATACATATATACACACACACACACACAAATAAGAGTAAGTACAATGAAGGGATGGAATATGACTGTAAAGATGAAAATTAAAAAAGATTTTAAAGAAGGAAAATTTAAGAGAAGAAGTTGGTTGAAAAAAGAATGAAAAAAATTAAAAAAAAATGAGAATGTGATCAGGTGGGAGACTAAGACAATGTCATACACTAGATTTAGAATATATTTTGGTCTGTTAGAAGAAACTATATCCCAAAATTTTAAAGAAAGAAAAACTTATATAATTACAAAAAATAATGTTAAATACAATGAAGGGATAGAATATGACTGTAAAAGTGAAAATTAAAATAGATTTTAAAATGGAAT